>NW_027445475.1:12500-118604 GCF_035582795.1 Mycteria americana | reverse complement strand
GGTCAGCGGGGGGACCCCAGCCTCTGGGGGACCCCCACCCATGGACCCAGGCATCCAGGACCCCCAACCCATGGACCACAGCACCTGGGACCCCCACCCCATCATCCCCGGGACCCCCACCCATGGACACTGGTGTCTAGGACCCCCCACCCCAGCCCGGGGACCCTCACCCATGGACCCAGGCATCCGGGACCCCCCTGCCCATGGACCCAGATGTCCGGGTGCCCCAACTCATGGACTGCGGTGTCAGAGACCCCCCACCCATGGACAGAGGTGTCTGTGTACCCCCACCCATGGACCACAGCACCTGGGACCCCCACCCATCATCCCCGGGACCCCCCACCCATGGACGCTGGTGTCTAGGACCCCCCCACCCCAGCCCTGGGACCCTCACCCATGGACCCAGGCGTCCGGGTGCCCCCACCCATGGACCCCAGCATCTGAGACCCCCACCCACGGAGCACAGCACCCGGGACCCCCGCCCCGTCCCCGGGACCCCCCGCGCACCCTGGCTGTATCCCAGCAGGTGGACCCCGTCGGCGGCGTTGGCCATGATGGGGGCGAGGGCGCGGCGGAACCCCTCGACCTGCACCCACAGCGGCCGCAGCGACGCGCCCCGGTCGAAGAGGTCCAGGACTGTCACCTCCGTGCCCGGGTGGCTCTGGGGGAACGGGGGGCAGGTGTCGGGAGGGGTCATGGGGGTCCCAGGCATTCGGGGGGGACCCAAGTGTTGGGAGGGGTCATGGGGGTCCCAGGCATTTGGGGGGGACCCAGGTGTTGGGAGGGGTCATGGGGGTCCCAGGCATTCGGGGGGGACCCAAGTGTTGGGAGGGGTCATGGGGGTCCCAGGCATTTGGGGGGGACCCAGGTGTTGGGAGGGGTCATGGGGGGTCCCAGGCATTCGGGGGGGGGACCCAGGGGTCCCGGGGGGATGTGGGGGTCCCAGGCATTCAGGGGGGACCCAGGTGTTGGGAGGGGTCATGGGGGTCCCAGGCATTCGGGGGGGACCCAGGTGTCGGGGAGGGTCATGGGGGTCCCAGGCATTCAGGGGGGACCCAGGGGTCCGGGTGGGGTGAGGGGGGGACACCCAGGTGTCTGGGTGGGATCATGGGGGGGACTCGGGGGTCCGGGCAGGGTGAAGGGGGGGTGCCAGGCGTCCGGGGGGGGTCATGCAGGAGGGACCCAGGCATCTGGGGGGACCCGGGCGTCCCGGTGGGGTGCAGAGGGGGACCCAGGCATCCGGGGGGGTCATGCGGGGGACGCGGGCGTCCCGGTGGGGTGCGGGGGACCCCCCGCCCCCCCTGACCTCGTTGATGAAGGCGCGGAGGTGCTGGAAGTCGCTGGGGCTGTCGAAGAGGCCGTGGACGACGACGACGGGGCGGTAGGGAGCCCCCCGGGACCCCCAGGAGGAGGAGGAGGAGGAGGAGGAGGAGGGGGGGGAGGAAGGCCGGCACCACGGCCCCCCCTCCCCCCGCGCCCCACGCCGCGCCACGCAGGGGGCATCTGGGGGAGGGGCACGGGTCAGACGGGGACCCAGGCGCTCCCACCCCCCGGGGGTCCCCAGCCCCCCACCCGCTCCCTGTTTACCTCCCGGCTCCCCTCCCCCTCCGCACGTCAGTTCCGGCGCGCGCGGCCCTAACAGCCCCCCCTCCCCCCCCCCCCCCGGACCCACGCGTCCGCGGACCCCCCCCTCCCCCCACCCCATCCCACCCCCCACCCGTGACCGGGGCGCTGGGGGGGGGGAGA
The DNA here is from genome assembly GCF_035582795.1 of Mycteria americana. NCBI lineage: Eukaryota > Metazoa > Chordata > Aves > Ciconiiformes > Ciconiidae > Mycteria > Mycteria americana. The sequence continues at coordinate 116,858 of NW_027445475.1, read as the reverse complement.
GGGGGGGCGGCGGGGGGGGCGGGGCGGCCCCGGTCAATCCCGGGACCCCACTCGGGGGGACCCGGGCGTCCGGGCCCCGCAGCTCCCACTCCACGGGGGAAACCCCGGCGTCCGGGCCCCACGGCCGCAGCTCCCACGGAGGAGCCCGGGCCCCACAGCTCCCACGGGAGACCCGGGCGTCCGGACCCGCCGCCTCGCCACGCTCCGGGAGCCCCAGGCGTGCGGGGCTTCCCCACGGGCGAACCGCCGGGCCACGCGTGTCCCGGGGGACCCCACGCACCTCGCTGCCGCCGAGGACGCGAGTGTCCGGGCTGCCTGACCCTCCCCCCCCCGCGGGGGACCGCCCGGGCCCCACCCCCACCTGCCGCCGCTGTGTGCTGAGCAAACAGGGCCGGGCGGGCCGCGGGGGGGGGGGGACCCGCCGGGGTCCCCTCGGGACGCGGGGGGTGTCCCCCGCACGCCTGGGTGGCCCCCACGGGACGCCTGGGGCCCCCCCGGACGCTTGGGTCCCCCCGGGGAATGGGGACCCCCGCACCCCGGGGTGCCGTCCGGACGCCTGGGTGTCCCCCCGCACCCCGGGGTGCCCCCCGCACGTCTGGGTCCCCCCCCAGGACGCCTGGGTCCACTCGGGACACCTGGGTGTCCGCCCCGCACGCCTGGGACCCCCGGGGGATGGGGACCCCCGCACCCCCGGGGTCCCCCCCACACGTCTGGGCCCACTCGGGGCGCCTGGGACCCCGGGACAGGGGGACCCCCGCACGCCTGGGTCCCCTGCGTGACCGTGGGTGCCTGGAGGGGGGGTCGAGCCCACCCGGCCGCCTGGGTGTGTCCCCCGGTCCCGGGCGGGGCGGTGGCGGTGGGCGTGGGCGGGGGCGGGAGGCGGGCGGCCCCACCCGGGGCCGGAGGGACGCGGGTGGCCGGGCCATGGGGCGGTCGCCGTGGGTCTGGGGTCGCCGCCGCGCCCCCCCCGCGCCCCCCCCCGCCGCCTCCCCGGTGAGTCCACGCGCGCCCGAGGGGGGGGTGGGGGGGGGTGGGGGAAGGGGGAGCGCTCGTGCGGGGCGGCACGTCCGCGTGCTGCGGGGGGCGGGGCGTGGGGGGGGGCCGTTGCACGTGGCCGGGGGTCCCCATTGCACGGGGGGGGGGGGGGCATCACATGGGGGGGACCCACTGCACGTGACTGGGGGGTCCCCCGTTGCACGGGGGGGGGGCCGGGGGGGGTCCCGTCCCAGCGTCCCCATCGCGCGGGGGCTCCCCGCTGCACTGGGGGGGTGTCCTGGGGGGGTCCCCATCACGTGCGGGTCCCCACCACCCGGGGGGGGCCGTTGCGGGGGGGTCCCGTCGCGCGGGGGCGTCCCCGGGGGGGATCCCCGTCGCACGAGGGGGTCCCATCGCGTGCGGGGGTTCCCCATCACCCGGGGGGGGGTCCCTCGCAGGGGGGGGTCCTATCCTCGGGGGGCGTCCCCATCACCCGAGGGGGGGGTCCCCCTTGCTTGGGGGGTCCCGTTCCGGGGGGTCCCTTGCTTGGGGGGGTCCCGTTCCGGGGGATCCCGTTCTGGGGGGTCCCCTGCTTGGGGGGGTCCCGTTCCGGGGGGTTCCGTTCCGGGGGGTCCCGTTCCGGGGGTCTCTTGCTTGGGGGGGGTCCCGTTCTGGGCGGTCCCGTTCCGGGGGGTCCCCTGCTTGGGGCTGCCGTTCCGGGGCCCCCATCGCTCAGGGCCACCGGCGCTCCCCCCACAGGGGGTCCCCGGGGGGGGCGGGCGCCCCCCGCTGCCGGCGCTGGGGGCGACGCTGGGGCGGCTGCTGGGGGCCCTGGAGGCGCTGGTGGCCCCGGGGGAGCGGGACCGGGCCCGGCGCCTGGTCCGGGAGTTCGGGGCGCCCGGGGGGGCCGGGCCCCGCCTGCAGGAGCGGCTGCGCCGGCAGCCCCCCGCCCCCCCCCGCCTGCCGGTGAGCACCGGGGGACCGGGGGTGGGGGACCCGGGCATCGGGGGGACCCCGGGGTTCGGGGGGGGGGACCTGAGGGGACCCCGGTGTCCGGGCAGAGAGGGTGGACCCAGGGGTTCGGGGGGGGCGGGGGGAGCCAGGGGTTCGGGGGGGGGGAACCCAGGGTTTGGGGGGGACCCGGGCGTTCTGGGCACCCAGGGGTTCAGGGGGACCCAGGGGCCTGGGGGGACCCAGGGTTTGGGGGGACCCGGGGGTTGGGGGTACCTGGGTGTTTGGGGGGACCCGGGGGTTCGGGGGGACCCGGGGGTTTGGGGGGGACCCAGGGGTCTGGCGGGACCCAGGCGTTGGGGCTACCCAGGGTCTGGGGGTACCCAGGGGTTGGGGGACCCGGGGTTCGGGGGGACCCGGGGTCTGGGGGTACCCAGGGTTTTGGGGTACCCGGGGTTCGGGGGGACCCAGGCGTCCGGGCGTTGGGCGCAGGAGTGGCCGTGGGGCTCCAGCGAGCGGCTGCCGCTGCCCGTGCACACCAGTGCCGGACTGGTGCTGCCCCGGCAGGACTGGGAGGACTGGAGGGGGCAGCTGTGGTGAGTGGGGGCACGGGGGGCACTGGGCCGGACTGGAGGCGACGGGGAGGGACTGAGGGGCACTGGGAGGGGTCGGGGGGTGCACTGGGAGGGTACTGGGGGGCACTGGGAGGGGTCTGGGGGTGCACTGGGAAGGTACGGGGATGCACTGGGAGGAACTGGGGGACACCAGGGGCACTGGGGGACACATGGCGGCACTGGAGGGGACTGGAAGGCACTGGGAGGGGATTGGGTGGAACTGGGGGGCAGGAGCATTGGGAGGGGACTGGGGGACACTGGGGGTGCACTGGGAGGGGACTGGGGGGCACTGGGAGGAACTGGGGGACAGTGGGGGACACTGAGGGTGCACTGGGAGGGGACTGGAAGGCACTGGGAGGGACTGGTGGGCACTGGGAGGGGATTGGGTGGAACTGGGGGGCAGGAGCATGGGGAGGGGACTGGGAGACACTGAGGGTGCACTGGGAGGGGACTGGGGGGCACTGGGAGGAACTGGGGGACAGTGGGGGACACTGGGGGTGCACTGGGAGGGGCTGGGGGGCACTGGGAGGAACTGGGGGGCACTGGTGTCCCTGGCTCCCCAGGTTCGCGGCACGGCTCATCGCGGGCGTCCTCGACTACCGGCTGCAGCTGGAGCGGTGGGTGCCGGGGGGCCGGGGGGGCCGGGGGGGTCCCCGTGGTCCCCGTGGGTGACGGTGGGTGACGGTGGGTGTCCCGGCGGCCCAGGCGCGACCCCCCCGAGCCGTGGGTGCAGGCGGCGTTTGGGGGGTGCCGGGTGCCGGGCCCCCAGCGGGACGAGGTGCTGCGGCTGCCCCCCGGCGCCCAGCCCCCCCCCTTCATCACGGTGGTCCGCAACTGCCAGGTACGGGGGCACGGGGGGGCTGGGGGGGAAATGGGGGGGCACGGGGGGGCTGGGGGGGTTCAGGAGGGTCCTGGGGGGGACACGGGGGGGGAAACGAGGGGGCATGGCGAGGCCGGGGGGGGACACGGGGGGGACATAGGGGGGCATGGGAAGTCTGGGAGGGGTCGGGGGGGGTTGAGGGGGGTCCTGGGGGGGCCATGGGGGTCCAGGGGGGCCATGGGGAGTCTGGGAGGGGTCGGGGGGGTCCTGGGGGGAGGGGGGGCACGGGGGGCACATAGGGGGCATGGGGAGTCTGGGAGGGGTCGGGGGGGGGTCACGGGGGCCTGGGGGGGTTGAGGGGGGTCCTGGGGGGGCCATGGGGGTCCTGGGGGGACATGGGGAGTCTGGGAGGGGTCGGGGGGTCCGGGGGGGGGCACGGGGGGCACATAGGGGGCATGGGGAGTCTGGGAGGGGTCAGGGGGGTCCTGGGGGGGGGAGGCACGGGGGCCTGGGGGGGGTCAGGGGGGTTCTGTGGCAGACATGGGGGTTCAGAGGGGGTCCGGGGGGGACGACATGGGGGTCTGGGGGGGGGTTGGGGGGTCCTGGGGCACGCGGGGGCGGGGCCGTGTGGCGTGACGCGGCGTTTCGGGGCGTCCCCCCCCTCCCCCCCCCAGTTCTTCCAGGTGGAGGCGTGTGGGGGGGAGGGGACCCCCCTGCCCGCGGCGGCGCTGGGGGCGGCGCTGGGGGGGCTGCGGGCGCGGGCGGGGCGGGGCGGGGCCCCGCCCCTGGGGCTGCTGACGGGGCAGCACCGACACGCGTGGGGGCGGGTCTACCGCCTGCTGATGCGGGGTGAGTGGGCGGGGCTTCCTGTCCTGGGGTGTGCTGGGGGCGGGACTTCTGGTTTTGGGGTGTCCTGGGGGCGGGGCTTCCTGTCTTGGGGTGGGACTGCCTGTTTTGGGAAGTCTGGGGGTGGGACTTCCTGTCTTGGGGCCTGAAGGGGTGGGGCTTCTGTTTTTGGGGTGTCCTGGGGGCGGGACTTCCTGTTTTGGGCTGTCGTGGAGGCGTGGGACTTCCTCTTCCGGTGGTAGCTGAGGGCGGGACTTCCTGTTTCAGGGCCCCAGGGGGTGGGAGTTCCCTCCAGGGAGGTCCTGTGGGTGGGACTTCCTGTCTTGGGGCCTTGAGGGGCGGGATTTCCTCCCTGGAGGAGTCCTGGGGGCGGGACTTCCCATTTCGGGCACGCATGAGGGCAACACTTCCTATTTGGGGTGGGGCTGGGGGGCGGGGCTTCCCCTCCTGAGGGCGGGGCTTCCTGGTTTGGGGCATCAGGGGGTGGGATTTCCCCTCTGGGGAGGCCTTGTGGGCGGGACTTCCTGTTGGGGGGGGGGGGGTCTCGAGGGCGGGGCTTCCCAGGGCATGCGGGGGCGGTACCCACTGAAGCTCCGCCCCCGCAGACCGGCTGAACCGGGCCTCGATTGGCCGGATCCAGCGCAGCCTCTTCGCGCTCAGCCTGGACGCGCCGGTGCTGGCGGCCGCCGGGGGGCGGGGCCCGGGGGGCGGGGCCGGGCAGGTGCTGCACGGGGGCGGGGCCTGCGCCAACAGCGGCAACCGCTGGTTCGACAAGACCCTCCAGGTGGGCGGGGCTTCTGTCGTGGGCCCCTGGGAGGCGGGACTTCCTGTTTGTGGTGGGAGGGGGCAGGGCAATCTCTATGCCGGGGGGGGCGGGACTTCCCGTTCTTCCTTCCGGAAGGTGTGTCTGGGGGGGCGGGGCCGGGCAGTGGGGGGCGGGACTTCCTGCACCCTGACCCCACCCACCCCGCCCGCAGTTCATCGTGGGGGAGGACGGGACCTGCGGGGTCGTCTACGACCCGGCCGTGATTGACGGCGCCGTCGTCGCGGAGATGGTCGACCACGCCCTCGACTACTGGTGAGCGAGGGGGGCGGGGCTCGGCAGGGCGGGGCCGGGCGGGAACGTCCTGTCTCTGAGGGCGGGACTTCCTGCCTGCGTGAGGGCGGGGCTTTCCCTGCCCTCACTGGCCCCGCCCTCCAGCCGCCGCCCGGAGCCCGGCCCCGCCCTGCTGACGTCACCGCCCCTCCCCCTGCCCCAGCGGCTCCGCTTCAGCCTGGGCCCCGAAACCGCCCCCGAGGTGGAGCGGGCGAAGCGGCACCTGGACAGGTGGGGTCAGGGGGTCACGGGGTCACGGGCGGGGCGGGGGTCGGGGGGGGTGATGGGTCTCTGAGGGGCCCGGGGGGCGGGGGCGTGGCGGGGGAGGGGCCGGCCGTCACCCCTCCCCCGTGCCCCCAGCCTGGCGGCGGACGTGGACGTTCACTGCTTCTCCCACGAGGGCTTCGGGGCGGGCGGGGGGCTGCGGCCGGAGGCCATCGTGCAGGTGGCCCTGCAGGTGGCCTTCTACAGGTACAGGGCCCCCGCGGGCGCGGGGGACGCGGGGGTGCAGGGGGGACCCCTGGGTGTGGGGGGGGCCCGGGGGTGCAGGAGGGGACCCAGGGGTGTGTTGGGGACACCCGTGGCTGTGGGGGGGACCCAGGGATGGGGGGGGACCCGGGTGTTGGGCGCACCTGGGGGCACGGGGGGGACCCAGGGGTGTGTTGGGGACACCCGTGGCTGTGGGGGGGACCCGGGTGTCGGAGGGGGACCCGGGTGTCGGAGGGGCACCCGTGGTTGTGGGGGCACCCGTGGGTGCGGGCAGGACCCAGGGATGGGGGGGGGGACCCGGGTGTCAGGGGGGGACCCAGGTGTCGGAGGGGCACCCGCGGGCGTGGGGGACGCGGGGGTGCAGGGGGGCCCCGGGCGCGTGGGGGACGCAGGCCCGCCCCGCCCAGGGCCCACGGCTCCCTCTGCGCCTCCTGCGAGCCGACCTCGCTGCGCCACGTCCTGCCCGGCTGCTCCGACCTGCTCCGGCCCCCCGGGCCGCCCTGCCTGGCCCTGGCCCGCGCCCTCGAGGACCCCCAGGCCGAGGTAGGCGGGACTTCCGGGGGGGCGGGACTTCCTGCCCCGGGTGCGAAACGGGGGCGGGACTTCCTGGGGAGGGAATGGAGTGGGGCGGGACTTCCTGCCCCACGTGTGAGATGGGGCGGGACTTCCTGGGGAGGGAACAGGGCGGGGGCAGGACTTCCTGCCCCGGGTGCGAAACGGGGGCGGGACTTCCTGGGGAGGGAATGGAGTGGGGCGGGACTTCCTGCCCCACGTGTGAGATGGGGCGGGACTTCCTGGGGAGGGAACAGGGCGGGGGCAGGGCTTCCTGCCCCGGGTGCGAAACGGGGGCGGGACTTCCTGCCCCGCAGCCGGAGCTGCAGCTGGCGCTGCTGCGCGAGGCCGTGGAGGCGCAGAGCCGGCGGACGCAGGAGGTGAGGGGGCGGGGCCACGGGGCGGGGCTAAGGGGTAGGCGGATACCTTGGGGGCGGGTCTATGGGGTGGGAGGGGACCCCGGCATCCGTGGGGTGGGGCTAAGGGGTGGGCGGGGACCCGGGAGGCGGGGCTAAGGGGCGGGAGGGGAAATCATGTGTTGGGGGCGGGGCTATGGGGTGGGAGGAGACTCTGGGGGCTGGGCCGTGGGGTGGGAGGGGACCCCGGCATCCGTGGGGTGGGGCTAAGGTGTGGGAGGGGATCCGGGGGCGGGGCTATGGGGTGGGAGGGGATTCTGGGGCGGGGGCGGGGCCACCGGCCAGGAGGGGACCCTGGCGTCTGGGGGGCGGGGCCACGGGGCGCGAGGGGACGCGGGGGCGGGGCCACGGGGCGGGTGAGGACCCCGGCGCCCGCGCAGGTGCTGGCCGGGCAGGGCTCGGAGCGGCACCTGCAGCGGCTGCGGCAGGCGGCCATCGCGGCGGGGGAGCCGCTCCCCGAAATCTTCATGGACCCGGCCTACGCCCTCGCCACCCACTTCCGCCTCTGCACCGTCCAGGTACCGCCCCGCGCCCCGAAAATCCTCCGGGGACCCCCCGGGGCTGCGGGAAGGGCCGGGGGGGGGGGGGCCGGGGCCTTTGGGGGTGTCTCAGCGGGGGGCTGGGGGTCTCTCTGGGTGCGTTTGGGGGGTACGGGGGGGTTGGGGCTGGTTTGGGGGGGCAGAAACGGGGGGAGGGGGGCGGTGGGGCAGTTTCGGTGCATCTTGGGGTGCGTGTCGGGGGCACGAGGTTTGGGGGGGGCGGGCGGGGGTTTTTCAGGGGGTTTGGCAGGTTGGGGGGGCTCTTGGGACGCAAGGGGCGTGGCGGGGGGTTTGGGGTGCGCGGGGGGGTCCCGGGGTGCAGCGCCCTTTCCCCCCCAGGTGCGCTCCCGCGAGGGGTGCTGGCTGCTGCGGGGGCCGCTGGTGCCCGACGGCTATGGCGTGGGGGTGGGGCACGTGACCCCTCCGGACCCCCGGGACCCCAGGGACCCCCCCGGTCCCCCCGGGGGGCTGCGCGTGGCCGTCACCGCCTTCACCTGCTGCCACCAGACCGAGGCCGCCCGCCTGGGGGCCGCGCTGCGGGGGGCCCTCGACAGCCTCAGGGGGCTGCTGCACCGCCACGGCCCCCCTGGGAGCGCCGGGACCCCCAGTGACCCCTGACCTTATCCCCACCCCCCTCAGGCACCCCAAATCTGGGGGGAGCCCCACACACACACCTCCTGGCACGCCCGGGGTCCCCCCCCAACTCCCCATGGTCCCCAACATTCCACGGGCCCCCCCAGCCCTGCTCCGGGCCCAGCCCCCCGTCAGGCCAAGGCGGATATTTTGGGTCAAATCCGGCGGGTTTGGGGCACTGGAAGCGTCAATAAAGTCCCTCACGGCCTTGCTGGTGTCAGGGGGCTCCGGTCCGGGTTTGGGGGGGGTCCCGGTCCAGGGGGTCCAGTCCGGGTTCGGGGGGGGATCGGTCCCGCTCTGGGGATCCAGTCCGGATTTGGGGGGGGATCCCGGTCCCGCTCCGGGGATCCAGTCTGGGTTCTGGGGGGGGGGTGGGTCCCGGTCCCGCTCCGCAGATCCAGTCCGGGTTCGGGGGCTCGGTCCCGGTCCAGGGAATCCAGTCCGGGTTCTGGGGGGGGCCCGGGCCCGGTCCGGCCGGACCCAGCCCATTATTTGCGCCGGCCCCGATCCGGTCCGAGGGATCCAGTCCGGGCGGCGGTGCCGGTCCCGCTCCGCTCCGGTGGGATCCAGGCCGGGTTCCACGGCGGTCCCGGTCCCGGTCCGGTCCGCTAGCTCCAGCCCGGGCTTTGCGCCGGCCCCGTGAGAAGGGGGGGGCGGTGGGCCCGATCCGGCCCGGGGATCCAGCCCGGGCGCCGGTTCCGATCCGGATCCGCGTCCCGATCCGGCCCGGGCTTTGCGCCGGCCCGGCTGGGGGTCCCGGTCCCGGTCCCGGTCCCGGTCCCGGTCCCGGTCCCGGTCCCGGTTCGGCCCGGCCATGGCGGCCGAGAAACCCGGTGCGGAGCGGGGGGAGCGGGATGGGGGCGAGGGGGGCAGGAGGGCCGGGGGGGGAGGGGGGGGGTGTCGGGTCACCCGTGTCCGTGGAGGCCGCGCTTTGCGGGCGGGGGGATGCTGCGTGTGCGACCATCCCACGCGTGTCCCCTGTGCACGCGCGTGTCCCGGGGAGGGCGGGTGGGGGGTGTCACACGCGTGTGCACATGCCCGGGGGACCCAGGCCCCCCTCCCCCCCGGTGTCGCGTTATAAATAGCCCCGGGGGGAGGGGGGTGACCCAGAAACGGGCCCGGGGGGGGGGCGGTTGGGAGGATTTGGGGGAGTTTTGGGGGTCGCCGAGGCCTATGGGGGGGCTGGGGGGGCCCGTATGATTTGGGGGGTGGACTTCTGGGGGTCTCGGGGGCACCGAGGGGGTTTGGGGGGGGGGCGCTGGCAGCGTGGGGGAGTCACTGGGGATGAGCGGGCAGGGGGGGTGGGGGGGGTCCCTGGGGTGGGGGGGCGGGGGGGCCCGTCCGCCCTGACGCCCCTCTCCCCCCAGGAGCGCCGGAGGGGGCCCCCCACGCCTCGCCCCCCCCGTACGGGCCGCCGGCGCCGCCGGGGCTGGGGGGGGGCGCGGGGGCGGCCACGCTGCCGCGGGGGGGCCCGGCGGGGGCGGCCACGCTGCCGCGGGGGGGGCCGGGGGCCGGGGGGGCGGCGGGGGCGGCCACGCTGCCCCGGGGGCTGCCGGGGGCCGGGGGGGCCCTGCACGCGGCCCCCGCACGCGGCCACGCTGCCCCGGCCCCCCCCCCGCCGCCCCCCAGCCCTACGGGGGCCCCCCCCAGCCCCCCCTGCCCTACGCGCCCCCCCCCTTCGCCCTCCAGCTCCAGCCCTGCACCGCCTACGTCCCCGTCTACCCCGTCGGGCCCGTGAGTGGGCGGGGCCGGCGGGAGGGGGCGGGGCCTGCGGAGAGGGGGCGGTGGGGAAGGAGGGAGCGGGCAGGGGGGGTGGGGCCAGTGGAGGGGGCGCGGGTGAGAAGAGGGGTGGGGCTAGGGCGGGGCCTGGAGAGGGGGTGGGGCTTGGAGGGGGTCAACGGGAGGGGCCTATGGTAAGGGGCGCGGCTGCAGAGAAGAAGCATGTGGCTGCCGGCCTGGGGGCGGGGTCTGTGGGGAAGGGGCGTGGCCTGGGGGGCGGGGGTGTGGCCTGATGAGGGGCACTGGCTGAGCCTTCATGGAGAACACTGAGGTCTGCGGGGCGTGGCCAATGGGGGCGTGTCCCCCCGAGGCCCCACCCCTGAGGCCCCTCTCCCCTCCGCAGGCCTTCGGGGCGGCCCCCCCCGGCCCCGGCCCCGGCCCCCTCCCCGGCCCCGTGGGGGTGCCGGTGGGGGGCACCCTGGGGGGGGCGGTGGGGACCCCCATGGGGGTCCCGGGAGGGGTCCCGGTCCCGGGGGGGCTGGAGGGGCGCCGGGCGCCCCACGACTACCTGCCCATCGCCGTCCTCACCACCCTCTGCTGCTTCTGGCCCACCGGCGTCGTCGCCATCGTCAAGGCCGTGCAGGTGGGGGGGACGGGGGGGGGGACGGGGCTCCGCCGGCCGGCTGGCCGGGTGCCCCCAGCCCACGTGGGGAGCCGGGGCGGTGGGACGGTGGTGCCGACGCCGCCATGGGTGTCCCCACCTGCAGGTGCGGGCGGCGGTGGCGCGGGGGGACATCGTCTCGGCCGAGATTGCCTCGCGGGAGGCGCGAAACTTCTCCTTCATCAGCCTGGCCGTGGGCATCGCCGCCATCGTGCTCTGCACCATCCTCACCGTCGTCATCATCATTGCCGCCCAGCACCACGACAACGACTGGGAGCCATAGCCCGCCCGCCGCCACCGCCGGGGACCCCCGGCATCGCCACGGTGACACCGGGGATCTCCTAGCGACGGCCATCGCCATGGCAACGCCGGGCATCCCAGCGACGCCCTAGCGACGGCTCGGGTGCTGGAGACCCCCAGCGTCGCCATGGCAACAGCGCTCCCCCACCCCCACCCCCGTTGCCAACGCCAGGGCGATGCGCGGGACCCCATAGCAACAGGTACCGCATCGCCATGGCAACGCCTGACCCCACCCCCAGCGACGCTTCCGGCCCCGCCCCCAGGGCTCCCGGTGGGCGGGCCTCCCAGGATGCTTAGTGGCGGGGCCCCGCCCCATCTGCATGCCGAGCCCCGCCCCCCGCCAGGCCCCGCCCCCCTGCGCCGCGTTCCGCTGCTGCCGGTTCAATAAATCTCTATATTGATAGGGGGGCGGGGCCGGTCCTTACGGGGGGGGGGGGCGGGGTCTCCATGGCAACCGCTGCAGTCCGAGTGGGCGGGGCTGCCGCTAACGAAGCGGGGCCACCGTTAGGGTGGGGCGGGCTAATTGGGGCGGGCACACTCCGCCCCCCCCCGCGTCTCTTCGGCGCCGCTGCCGCATCCCCCCGCCCCCCCATGAAGCGCTGCTCATTAACAGGCCTTTATTAGCCCCGGCGGGCACCCCCAGCCCCCCCTCAGGCGAAGAGCCGGCCCAGGCGCCGCGCCAGGCGCGCGTCCCGCTCCCGGGCCGCCCCGCGCACCCGGCGCAGCTCCCGCCGCGCCCCGGCGTGCCCGGGCTCCTCCCGCAGCACCAGCGCCAGGTCGGCGGCCGCCGCCTCCAGGTCGCTCATGGCCGCCGCCGCCAAAGCCCGCCGAAAGCGCGCCTCCAGGTGCCCCGGCCGCAGGGCCAGCGCCTTCCCCGCGTTGGCGGCCGCCGCCGCCGGCAGCCCCAGCCGCAGCTGGCAGAGCGCCAGCCCGGCGTGCAGCTCCGCCTTGGGCCGCGCCAGCGCGGGGGGCAGCGGCGGGGCCCCCCCCGCCGCCACCGCCTCCCGCAGGGCCTGCGCGTACACCCGGGCCGCCGGGCCCGCCGCCCCCGCGCCCAGCAGCGCGGCCGCCCGCTCCTGCCGCGCCAGCACCGCCCGCCACCGCCCGCCGCCGCCCGCCTCCTGCTCCCAGAAGGCGGGCGCGGGCGAGAAGCGCCCCAGCCGCACGCCCAGCGCCCCGGCCGCCCCCGCCGGCCGCAGCCGCGCCCGCTCCCCCGCCGCCATCGTCTCCAGGCAGGCGTCCAGCGCCGCGGCCCAGCGGCCCTCGCCCCCCCCCAGCCGCAGCGTCCGCCAGCGCCCGGCCCCCGCCGCCGCCGCCACCGGCCCCGGCCCCGCCCCCGGGGGCGGGGCCTCCAGCCGCACGCGGCAGCGCGAGCCCGGCCCGGGCCGCCCCAGGCCCCGCCCGCGCCGCAGCACGCGCTTGGCGAAGGCGCCGTCGGGGCTGAGCCACCAGCGCCCCGCCCCCTCCCCCGGCTCCTCCCCCTCCACCAGCCCCTCTCCCTCCGGCCCCTCCAGGCCCTCCCCCGGCTCCTCCCCCTCCAGCCCCTCCCACCCCTCCAGCCCCTCCCCCGGCTCCTCCCCCTCCAGCCCCTCCTCCGGCGCCCGCAGCCACGCCTCCTCGCACGACCAGTCCCACGGATCCCCATTGGACGGTGCCGGCAGGACCGCCGCCTCCTCATTGGAGGGATCCGGGAGGGCGGAGGCAGCCTCGGCCCCAGAGAGGCATCCTGCCCTCTCATTGGTTGCGGCGCGCGGCGCTGCGTCCTCACTGGTTGCGGCTTCAGGCGCTGTATCCTTATTGGATGGGGCTCGCAGTGCTGCTCCCTCATTGGGTGGAGCTGCAGGCGCTACATCCTCATTGGTCACGGATCGCGGTGCGGCGCCCTCAATGGTTGGGACATTTGTCGCTGCATCCTCATTGGCTGGGGCCTGGGGCGCTGCACCCCGACCGGTTGCAGCTTCAGGTTCTGTGTCCTCGTTGGTTGGCACATGCAGCACTGCATCCTTATTGGTTGGGGCTTGTGGTGCTGCATCCTCATTGGCTGGGGCTTCAGGCGCCGCAGCCTCACTGGTCGGGCGCTGCACCCCTTCAGCCTCCTCAGTCGGTGCCGCCTTCTCATTGGCTGCGCCCTGCAGTCTGGCTGCCTCATTGGCCAGGCCCTGGCATCCCACAATCTCATTGGTCAGGTCTTTGAGCCCAGCGTTGTTACTGGCTGGGCCCCGCAGGCCTCCGCCGTCCTCATTGGCTGAGCCACCGGCTGCTGGCCGCCCATCTAGCTGCTCATTGGCCGAGCCAGGGCTCCCCATTCCCTCATTGGGCGAGCCCTGCAGCGGTGCAATCCCATTGGACAACTCCTCCACTGCGTGGGCTCCCCCGAGCTCTGCATTGGCCGGTGCTGGCCTCCCTCCCTCCGCATTGGGCAAACCTCCAGGTGCTCGCTGCCCATTGGCCGGCTCCTCTACAGGGGCTCCAGCGCCATTGGCTGCTCCTCGGAGTGCTGCCTCCCCATTGGCTGAATCGCCTCCCTCCATCTCTTCCTCGGCCAATCGCGTTTCTCCACCGCTGCCCTGTGAGGGAGAAGGGGCGGAGCCCGGTCAGAGGGGACCGGACCCCCCTGCCCGTCCCGGCCCCCCCCCCGTCCCCGCCGTCCGGGCCGCTCCCGCTCCCACCTGGGCGAGGACTCCGCCGCCCGTCAGCCCCGCCTCCTTGCGTCACATCCAGTCACGCCCCCAGCTAGGCCGCAGCCCACCTGGACGGGGTTGCCATGGAGACGCCCACCTTCCTTCTCCTCCCCCGGAGGGCTGGGCGGGTCCTACCGGGGCCGGAGAAGGGACTCAGGCGTCCAGGACGGCAGGGGCACCGACCGGCCCAGGCGTGCGGCGGCGGCGCTGCCCCTTTAAAACGCCGCCGGGGGGGCGGGTGGCGCGGAAGAGGGCGGCGCGCATGCGCCTCCCGCCCCGACCCTAGCGCGCCTGCGCGGGGGCCCGCCGGGCCAGCCGCGCTCCCGTTGGTCGGCGGCGGCGGCAGCGGCGGCGCGGATTGGCGGCCGCGCGCGGGGCGGAGCGGGGCGCGCGGGGCGGGGCGCGGCGGGCGGAAGATGGCGGCGCTGGCGCCGGAGCTGCTGGTGCTCAGCGACGCGGGGCGGTTCCGGGCCGACAACCTGCTGGGGGCCGAGGACTGGGGTATGCCCGGGCGCGGCGGGGACCGGGCGGGGCGGGGCCTGGGGGAGGCGGGGCGGGGCCGCGGCGGGGGCGGGGGGCGCTTCCGCGTGCGGCGGGGCGGGGCGGGGCCTGGCGAAGGGGGCGGGGCCGCTTCGTGGGCTGTCCGGGCACGTTGGGGGGGATTTCATCGGGGCGGGGCTTAGCGCAGGGGGCGGGGCCTAAGGGGGGCGTGGTCTGGAGAAAGGCGGGGATAAACCTTTTGGGGCGGAGCGAGCCTAGTTGAGGGCGGGGCTAAGCCCCTGAGGGGCGTGGCTTTCCGTGTAAACCTCACCCCCCCCCCCCCAGATGCCGCTCTCTACGGTTGCCTTGACGACAGGCTGGAGCCCGCCCACCTCTTCCCCTCCCTTGACCCTGACCCCATGGTAAGCCCCCGCCCCCTCCGGGGGTGTCCAAGCCACGCCCCCCTCCAGCTGGGGTCTTTCCGGCCCCGCCCCCGGCGGGTCCTGGACCCTCATTTCCCCCCTCCCCTCCCCCCCCCCCCCCCCCCCCCCCCCAGTTCGACTGTGCCTTCGAGGGGGGCGAGGCCGCCAGCCCCCCTGACCCCCCGTGGGACCAGGAGCCCCCTAGTCTCTTCCCCGGTGAGTGGGGGGGCAGAAGGGGGGTGCTGGGGTGTTCTGTGGGGGGGTCATATGGGGTGCTGGGGGGGTTCACGGGGTGTGGGGAGGGGGTACAGGCGGCTGGGAGGGGAGATATGGGGGGCTGGAGAAGGTGATGGGGAGGTGGGGGGAGGATATGGGGTTGTCGGTGGGGTCCTAGTGGGGGATTGGGGGGGTGACGGGGGGGGGGGGGGGGGCGTTCGGGGGCGCAGCAGCACAGGGACCCTGCCAGCCACGTGCCTCCCCCGCCCCCCAGACCTGCAGGTGAAGTCGGAGCCGGGGTCCCCCGCCTCGTCCCACTGCTCCGACTCCTCCGGCCTCTCCTCTGCTTCCGAGCCCCTGGCCTGGGTACGTGCCCCCCCCACCGGTGCCCTCACTGCCCCCCCCACCTGCCACCCCCCCTCTCAGCTCTGTCCCCACAGGCCCCCAGCCCCCCCGAGCCGGGGGTGAAGACGGAGCCGACCCCCCCGCTGCCCTGTGCCCCCCCCAGACGCCGGTAAGCTGAGGACGGACAGAGAGGGGCTGGGGGGGTCCTGCCACTCCCTGACTCCCCCCGTGCCGCAGCAGGGAAGGCGCCGCGGGCCGTGAAGGCAGAGGGCCCCCCACCCAGCCGTCGCACCCCCCCCATCCAGCCCAAGCCCCCCGGGGGGGGCTGCTGGGCCCGGAGGGGCCGCCCCGAGCCCCCCGCAGACCATCCTGCTGCAGCCGCTGCCTGGAGCCGCTCCCCCACTGCCTGCAGCCATCACCGGTAGGGCTGGGGGGGCTGGGGGAGGTTGGGGGTGCTGGAGGCATCTGAGGCAATGGGGAGGGGGTTGGGGTGGCCCAGGGGGTGTCCTGGGGCCATGGGGAGGGGGTTGGAGGGGCTGGGGGGCGAGCGGGGCACCGTGGGGAGGGGGTTTGGGGGGTCTAAGAGGTGCTGAGGCTGTGGGATTGGGGGTTTGGGGGGTGCTGGGGGGGGTCTGGGAAAAGGGAAAGCAGGGTTGGGGGTGGGTGAGGCGATGAGGAGGAGGTTTGGGGGTGCTGGGGGGGGCCGGGGGTGCTGGGGAGGTGTTTTGGGGGGCCCTGGGTGAGGTGGGGGCTTTGGGGGTCCGCAGTGCCGGCCCCCGCGGTGCTGCTGTCGCCAGCGGAGCTGCTGCTGCCGGGGCTCCTGTGCCTGTCCCCCCCCGGCCGGGGGCCCCCCCGCACCCCCCCCGGCCCCCCCAAGCCCGAGGCCAAGACCATCGTCCCGGCCCCTGCTCCCGCCCCTCCCGGCCCCCAGGAGGTCGACGTGAGTACCCCCGCGTGACCCCTGATCCTGTGCGTGACCCCTGACCCCCGTGTGACCCTGAGCCCTCGGGATCCCCCCCGCTCCTGGGTGTCCCCTGTCCCTCCCGGGGCGTCCCCCACCCCAGGGTGTTCCCCCAGCGTCCCTTCTCCCCCAGGGGTGCCCCCCCCCGTTGGGTGTCCCCATCCCACCGGGCTCCCCCTTCCCCTGAGACCCCCGGGGTCCCCCCCGCCGGCCCCCCGGTGACCCGCGGGCGCAGGCGAAGGTGCTGAAGCGGCAGCAGCGCATGATCAAGAACCGGGAGTCGGCGTGCCAGTCGCGCCGCCGGCGCAAGGAGTACGTGCAGGGGCTGGAAGAGCGGCTGCGCCAGGCCCTGGCCGACAACGACCGCCTGCGCCGCGAGAACGGGCTCCTGCGCCGCCGCCTCGACGCCCTCCTGGGCCAGGTGGGGCCTGCGGACGGGGGGGGGGGCTGGGGGGTCCCCCTGCTCGGCCCTGGGGCGGGCCGTGCCCCCC
This sequence comes from Mycteria americana, assembly GCF_035582795.1. Classification (NCBI taxonomy): domain Eukaryota; kingdom Metazoa; phylum Chordata; class Aves; order Ciconiiformes; family Ciconiidae; genus Mycteria; species Mycteria americana. Next base: position 100,651 of record NW_027445475.1, on the reverse strand, counting down.
GTCCGCTGATGGCGCGGCTTGTCACCTTCTGTCTTGTGACGGTACAGTCTGTGCCCCCCTCGTCTGCTAACGGCACAGCCTGTGTTTCCCCTGTCCTGTAGTGGTGCAGGCCGTCATTCCCCCTCCCTGTTCCCCATCTCCTGATGGGCTTGTCCCCCACGATTTTGTTATGATACGGTCTGTGCTCCCCCTTGTTCCCTAATGGTACAGTCTCTGTTCCCCTAGCTGTAATGGTACAGCTCGTTCCGTCCACACCATGATGCTCATCTGTGCTCCCGGTTCTATAGTAATGCATTATCCTGTAATAATGCGTTATTATAATAATACATAATCATAGTTATTGTGCCCCCCCGGCCCGTAATGGTACAGCCTGGCATCCCCACCCCACATTGGTATAGTCTGCCCCCCCCCCCCCCCCCCAGTTCTGTGATGGTACAGTCTGTGCGCCCCCATAATGGTACAGCTTCTGTGCCACTCTGATACAGTCCGTCCACCCCCCCCCGGCCCATAATGGTACAGCCCACTGGGGGGGAGGGGCGGGTCTCATTACCATGGCAACAGGCTGTACCATCGCAGGGCCAATGGGGGGGGTGCGCCAGGGTGGGGGCTGTAGGATGTACCGTACTGGGGGGGGGCGGGGGGTGCCCCATGGGGGGGTTGGGACAAACCATTGCAAAGGGCCTGGGGGGGGGCACCGCTGCGGGCTGTGCGGGACAGACCATTGCGGGGGTGCGGGGGGGCACTGTGGCCCTGGGGGGGGCCGGGCCTGACCCCCCCTGTTGTGTCCCCCTCCAGAGCTCGGAGCTGCGCCCCGTCCCGGGCCCCCGCAAGCTGGCCTGCCTCGCCGCCCTCCTCCTCTTCCTCGCCTTCAACCTGGGTCCCCTCAGGTGGGTGTCAGGGGGTGGGGGGGCCCCGCTGCCACCCCCCCCCCCCCCTCAACTCCCCCCTCCCGCAGCCTCTGGCAGCCGCCCCCCGCCGAGCCCCAGCCCCACCCGCGGGGCCGCCGGCACCTCCTGGGGGTGGCCGAGGGGGGCTCCCCGCCGCCAGCCTGCCCCGGATGTGGGGACCCCCCCTGGGGCCACGCCAGGAGCCCCCCGGCAGGACCCCCTTCAGGTACGTGCATCCCCCCCCTCCCCCACCGGGCACCCCTCCAGTGGAGCCCAATGGCCCCCCCGAGCCAAGTGACCCCCTCAAACCCAATGGGATCCCCTGACCCCAGTGGCCCCCCCCAAACCCCATGGGACCCCCTGACCCTATTGCCCCCCCAATAGAGCCCAGTGGCCCCCCCAGACCCCCCGACCCCAGTGCCTCACCCGAAACCCAAGGGGATCCTCTGACCCCACTGGGCCCCCCCATCCAAATTGGGGTCCCAGTGCAGCTCACTGCCCCCCCCCCGACCCCCACTGGGCCCCCCCAGACCCCAATGGACCCCAGTGACCCCCACACCCCAAGTGGGCTTCAGTGGCCCCCCCAAACCCAAGGGAACCCCCTGATCCTATTGCCCCCCCCCCAAATGGAACCCCCGACCCCCTGATTCCAGTGGGCCCCCCCGACCCCCACTGGGCCTCCCCAGACCCCAATGGACCCCAGTGAACCCCCCCCAACCCGAGTGGGCTTCAGTGGCCCCCCCAAACCCAAGGGCACCCCCTGATCCTATTGCCCCCCCCAAATGGAGTCCAGTAGCCCCTCGTGGGCCCCCCAGTCTCTCATGGGCCCCCCCAACCCCAGTGGTCTTCAGTTGCCCCCCGAACCCAAGGGGACCCCCTGACCCCGTGAGCCCCCGCACACCCCAAGGCCCCCCCTGACCCCCCCGGCCCCCAGGAACACCTCGCTGGGCGCGGTGACGCTGCGGGAGCTGGACGGGCTGTTCCGGGCGTCCGACTGTCGCCGCTTCAACCGCACCGAGTCCCTGCGGTGCGTGGGGGGGCCTGGGGGGGCACGGGGGGCAGAGGGGGCTGGGGGGAACGCGGAGGACTGGGGGGAGGATTGGGGGGGTGGAGGGGGGTCACAGGGGGCAGGGCATTGTGGGGGATTTGCCAGCATGCCCCGGGGCGGGGGGGTGGGAGGGGGGTGTGGGGGGTCCCCGTGAGCCCCCCCGGTCCCACTGACCCCCCCCGGCCCCCCCAGGCTGGCGGACGAGCTCAGCGGGTGGGTCCGGCGCCACCAGATCGACCGACGGAAACCGGGGTCCCCCCCCCGGCCGCCCCGCAGCCAGGTGGGGAGAGGCGTCCCCGGGGGTGGGGGGGGTCCTGGGGGGGCCCCGAGGGACTCTGGGACCCTCGGTGGCCACGGGGGGGGGGGGCGTGGGGGATTTTTGGGGGTCCCTGGGGATGTGGGGAGTCCCCAGAGCTGTCCAGGGGGGCTGGGGGGGGCCTGTAGCATCCCAGGGGGGTCTTTGGGGGGTCCTGGCACACTGGGGGGTTGTTGGGGGGGTCCTCGGAGTTGGGGGGTCCCTGGCAGGGTCGGGAGGTGTGTCCTGGAGGGCACTGGGGGGTCCCTGGCCCCCTGACCCCCCGGGGCAGTTTCAGGCATCGCCCCCCTGGAAGGCACCGGCCTCCTCCCGCCTCGTCCCGGCCACCCCCCCCCACCCCGAGAGGTGAGAGACCCCCGGAGCGCGACCACCCCCCCAACCCCTCTGTGCCCCCAAGCCCCCCACGTCCCCTCAAACTCCCCACCTCCCCCTGGATCCCCAACCATTTCCACCCCAAACCCACCCCTGTGTGTGCTCCCCGTGCCCTCCCCCCCCCCCCCCCCGAACCCCCCCACGTCCCCCCAGGGTCCCCCCAGGGCAGCTCCAGCTCTACCGCCCCGACCGGGCTGAACCCCATTTCCTGGCCGCCATCGACCGCCGTGAGGACACCTTCTACGTCGTCTCTTTCCGGCGGGTACGGCGGGGCTGGGGGGCAGCTGGGGGGCGGCTGGGGGGGGTCTGCTGGGGGTGGGGGGGTCCCCAATGCCGTATCCCCCCCCCAGGACCATCTCCTGCTGCCGGCCATCAGCCACAACAAAACGTCACGGCCGAAGATGTCCCTGGTGATGCCGGCGGCCGCCCTCAACGGTGAGTGGGGACCCCCGGACCCCCATGTCCCGGGGGGGCCCTATTGTATGTCCTCCCCCCCGGTGGGGTCCCACGTATGTTTGGGGGGGCCCCCATGTCCTCAGGGTCCCACCCGTACCCAGGGGATCCCGTGTCCAAGGGCGGGGGGGGTCCCCTGGGGGGGGCTGTCTCGTCACCCCAAAGGGGTCCCTCATCATTCTGGGGTGCTGCCCATTTTTTGGGGGCTCCCTGTGCTGGGGGGGCTGGGTCACCCCCTTTCTCCTGGGGGGGGGTGTCCTTGTTGCCCTGGGGGGCTCTCCATTGCTGGGCGGTGGGGGGGTCCCATGGCATGAGGGGGGCTCACAGTGACTGGGGAGGGGTCCCCGTTGCCCCGGGGGCTCCCCATTGCCCTGGGGGGGCTCACAGTCACCTGGGGGGGAGTCCCCGTCATCCAGGGTGGGGGGGTCGCATCTCACTGGGGGTTCCCCCTCTTTCTGGGGTCCCCCTCTGTCCGGGGGGGGTCCCTCTGCCCCGGGGGTCCCCAGCTGACCCCCTGCCCCCCCCAGAGAGCCTGTCGGGGCGCGGGGGGGGCCTGGAGGCCATGATGCAGGTGGACTGCGAGGTGATGGACACGCGCGTCATCCACGTCCGCCGCCGCCGGTCCCCCCCCCCCGCCAACCGCAGCCGGGCGCCCGCCGCCCCCCGCGGCCCCCGCCGCCCCCGCACCCTCTACCTGGGGGGCGGTGGCTAGCCCCGCCCCTCGGCGGCAGGCCCCGCCCCCGGAGCCGGCCCCGCCCCCCCCCCCGGGCAAAGCACCGTCTGCGGGAACCGGCCCCGGGGCCAGGGATCAAGCCCCGCCCCCGGAGTAAACCCCGCCCACTGGTGGGGGGGGGGCTGAAAGCCCCGCCCCGTGGGAACAAGCCCCGCGTGCCAGGGATGGAGCTCTGCCCGCCGAGGTGGAGGCCCCGCCCACCAGGTCCTCGCAGGGGGTGGAGTTTCTCCGCCTGGGCAAGTCCCGCCCCCTTTCTGAGGCCCCTCCCTGTGCAAGCACTTACCCCGGGGAGCCCCGCCCCCTAATCTCCCTTAAAGGGGCAGCGCCCTTGCGGCGGCCCCCCTCCCCCCCCGGGGCCGTTTTCTACCCGGATTAATAAAAAACGGGAAAAATAAACCCGGATCTTCGCCCGGGGGGGAGGGGGTACCCCCCCCCGCCTTTGTGCTTCATTTTGGGCCCCTGAAACCCTCTGAATGCCCCAAAACAGACACGGGGGGAGGGGGAGCAGCTTTATTCACAGTTGGGGGGGGCTGGGGGTGGCAAACCCCCACGGGGGGGGGGGGGGGGGCCAGGGCCCCTGCAGCATCCAGGGGGTCCCAGAGCCCCCCAGCCCCATTGACCCCCCGGGGTCAAACGCTGAGCAGCCAGAGGAAGAACGCAGCAGCGATGAAGAGGAAGATGGAGTCCAGCGAGCCCGGGGGAGGGTCCCCAGCGTCCCCTGCGGGGGGGGGGGACACACACCCCCAAACCCCCTGTCAGTGGGGGGAGCCCCAGGACACCTCCACTGGGAGGGGGGACCCCAAGCACCCCCCTGGGAGCACCCCAAGAGCGGGATGGGAAAGGTCCCCACCCCGGGGGGGACTTTGGTCCCAGGGAGGTACTGGGGGGGGTCCCCTTGGGGCACATTTGGGGTGCACAGGGGGTCCCGGGCGGGGCCCCGGGGGGGGTCCCAGGGACGTACCTGTGCCGGCGGCGGGGGGCTGTGGGGCGGCGCTGAAGAAGGCGAAGGGGAACGCCCCGAAGCCGAAGGCCACGTGGAAGCTGCTGCTGGGGCCGGTGGGGGGCACCTGGGGGGACACGGGGAGGCTGCGTCACTGGGGGGGGGAATGGGGGCGTTGAGGGGTGTTGAGGTACTGAGGGGTGGGGGCACTTGGGGGGCTGTATCGCTCGGGGGGGACGTGTGGGGGGGTTGTTGGGGAGGGGGGAGGGGGGGGGGCTGCATCGCCTGGGGGGGATGGGGGGAGTCACTTGGCACTTGGGGGGCTGTGGGGGCACTTGGGGGGCTCGGGGGTGGGGCATGGGGCTGGGATGTGCTGGGGGGCTGCCGTGGGGCCCAGCGGTCACTCACCTCCTGGCTCTCGGGCTCCGGGCGCTGCCCCCGGGGTCGGGGGGGGGTCTCCAGCCTGGGGGGGGGGGTGAGGGGGGGAACAGGCCCTCCGCACCCCACAGCGGTGCCCCATAGCCCCCCCAGCCCCCATAGCCACTGCCCCACATCCCCTCCCGCTTCTCATGCCCCCCCCACTCCCCCCAGCCCCCCCCACTCTACATGAGTCTCAGTGCCCACAGCCCCCCATAAACCCCCCTCCGTAGTCCCCCCCCGGCACCCCTCATGGATCCCCAAAACCCCCCAGCCCCCTCACCAGGGGTCCCAGCCCCCCGTGACCCCCCACCGGGGGGTCCCTGCCCCCCCGTCACTCCCCCAGCCCCCTCACCAGGGGTCCTAGCCCCCCTCCAGCCCCTCATCGGGGTCCCACCACCCCCATGATCCCCCCAGCCCCCTCACAGGGGGTCCCAGCCCCCCGTGACCCCCCGCCCCCCCACCGGGGGGTCCCAGCCCCCCGTGACCACCCCAGCCCCCTTACCAGGGGTCCTAGCCCCCCTCCAGCCCCCTCACCGGGGGTCCCAGCCCCCCCCGTGACCCCCCCAGCCCCCCGCGACCCCCCGCCCCTCACCGAGGGTCCCGGCGGGCGCTGTCCCGCCCGTAGAGGGGCACGACGCTGTCGCGGCTGATCCCAGCCCCCACAGACGGCGCAGCGGGGCCGTGTCAGCAGCCACTGTGGGACCCACAGCGCTGCCCCACGGCCCCCACACCGGGGCACCCCAGGCCCATGGGCGGGGCAGCCCGTGCCCCACTCCCGGCCGATCCCTGCCCCACGGACGGGCCCCCGCCCCCGGGGGTCGCTCACCTGGTGCAGGCAGGGCCAGCTGCAAGGGGGGACACGGCGTCAGCGCCCCACGGCCGGGCCCGTCCTCCCCCTATAGCTGCCCCATAGCCCCCACACCCCCTGGAGCCCCATAGGCCCCATAGCCCCACCAGAGACCCCATAGCCCCCCCCCAGCTCTCCCTATGGCCCCCTATAGTCCCCTATAGCCCCTCTACAGCCCCCCCAGAGACCCCATAGCTCACCCTACAGTCCCCTATAGGCTCCCGTAGCCCCCCCCGTCCCCATAGCCCCCCCATAGCTCACCCTATGGCCCCCTATAGTCCCCCATACCCCCTATAGCCCCACCAGAGACCCCACAGCCCCCCCCATAGCTCACTCTGTAGTCCCTATAGCCCCCCCCAGCTCACCCTATGGCCCCCCCATACCCCCTGTGGCCCCGCCCCCAGCCCCACACAGGCCCGCCCCCACCCTAAGCCCCGCCCCCGCCCCGCCGGCCCCGCCCCTCACCAGTACAAGTGCCCGCAGCGGCCAATCACGGCGTCGCGCGCGGGCTCCAGGCAGAGGTTGCAGGCGAAGGCGCCGCCGCCGCCGCCGCCGCGGTTTGGCCCCTCGGGGCCCCCGTCCGGCGCCCCCGCGTCCGCCGCCATCTTCCGCCTCCGCGCGGCCCCGCCTGCCCCGCCTCGCTGCGTCTCATTGGCCGTCCCGCCCGCCGGTCACCGCCTGCCGGCCTTCCGCCCCTTCTACTGGCGGCGGGGAGCGCAGCCCCGCCTCCCCGGGTGGGCGGTGCTCGTTTAGCGCGTCGCTATTGGGTGGCGCGATCAGCCATCGAGCCCCCCCCCCCCCCCCGGCTCCTCCTCCCGGCAACGGGGCGGGGCGGCCGCTTTCAATTGGTCTGTACGTACGGAGGCAGGGCGCTGCCTCCAGGGGGCGCGGTGGCCGGAGCTGATTGGCCGCGCCGCCTTAACCGGCCCGCCGCGCCGCCCAATCAGCGCGCGGGCCGGCTCCCGCCTTCCCGCCGTCCCTTCGGGGGGCGGCACGAGGCGGTGGCGGCGTTGCCGTGGCGACGCGCGGTCCCGCCCACCCCCGCTCCCCCACCACCACCCGCCGCCATGCCTGGTTGCCAGGGGAACGGCGCAGGGCGGGGGGCGGGACGCGCGGCCGGCGCGGCCGGCGCTCATTGGCTCCTTGAGCCGCCCGTCAGCGATACCGCTTCCGCTGCCGCCGCCGCCGCCGGGAAGGGCCCGCCGCCGCCGCCGCCGCAGCCGCCGCCGCCCCGCCCGGCCCCGCCCGGTACCGGGGAGCGGCGGGGGGGGGTCCCGGGGGGCGCGCAGGGTTCGGGGCTGAGGCGGGGGTTGGGGCTGGGGGCGTTCCCTGCCGGGCGCTGGGGCCCGGGGGGGGGCCCGGGAGGGGGGTCCCGGGGTCCCGGGCCCGCCCTGAGGCTCCGCCGCCCCCCGCAGGCGCCATGGAGGTGACGGTGGGGACGGCGGCGCTGGCGCTGGCGCTGCTGGCGCTGCCGGTGCTGTACGAGCGGAGCGGCTCCTTCCGCTTCTTCTGCAAGATGGGCTTCTACAACGGGTGGATCCTGCTGCTGGCGCTGGTGGCCATCCCGCTCTGCGCCCTGCGCGGCCGCGACGTGGAGAACATGAAGTGGGGGCGGGATGGGGGGATGGGATGGGGGGCACGGGGGGATGGGATGGGGGGGCACGGGGGGATGGGGGGGCGACACGGGGGGATGGGATGGGGGGCACGGGGGGAGGTGGGGCGACACGGGGGGGTGGGATGGGGGGGATGGGATGGGGGGCACGGGGGGAGGTGGGGCGACACGGGGGGACGGGGGGGTGGGATGGGGGGGATGTGGGGGGATGGGACGGGGGGATGTGGGGGGACACGGGGGGATGTGGGGGGATGGGATGTGGGGGTATGGGATGTGGGGGGACACGGGGGGACGGGGGGGTGGGATGTGGGGGGATGCAGGGGGACGTGGGGTGATGGGATGGGGGGGGACACGGGGGGATGTGGGGGCATGGCATGTGGGGGGACACGGGGGGATGGGGGGGGATGGGATGAGGGGGACACGGGGCCGGGCCGCCCCCTTCGCCGCCTGGGGTTCCCGGACGTGAACTGTGGGGGTACGCGGGGCCGTGGGGCAGCACTGGGTGGCCGTGGGGCAGCCGTGGAGCGGCCGTGGGGCATCGCCTTAACCCGTGTCCCCGGGCAGGATCATCCGGGGGCTGATGCAGCACGTGAAGCACCTCTACGGGATCCGGATGGCGGTGCGGGGCGCCCAGCACTTCCCCCCCCGGCAGCCCTACGTCGTGGTCAGCAACCACCAGAGCTCCCTCGACCTGCTGGGTACGCCCGCCCCACGGCCCTGCCCCACGGCCCTGGCCCGTACCCCCTGTGCCCCTATCTCATCGTCAGCAGCCACCGCAGCTCCCTCGATCCCCTGGGCGCACCCGCCCCACGGCGCTGCCCCACCGCCTGACCCTCTAGCAGCCCCCTGCCCCATGGCCGCCCTTCAACCCCAGCCCCACGGCGGCCCCACGGCGGCCCCACGGCAGCCCCACAGCTGATGCGGCCCCCAGGGGTGATGGAGGCGCCGCCGGAGCGGTGTGTGCACGTAGCCGGCCCCGTAGCCGCCCCCTGGCCCTATAGCCGCCCCCCGGCTAACGGCAGCCCCCAGGGATGATGGAGGTGCTGCCGGACCGCTGCGTGCCCATCGCCAAGCGGGAGCTGCTCTACATGGGGGCCGTGGGGGTGGTCTGCTGGCTCGGCGGCATCATCTTCATCGACCGCAAGCGGACGCACGACGCCATCAGCGTCATGGCCGAGGCCGCCCACACCATGCTCAGCCAGGACGTGAGTGGGGCACCGGGGGGGCCTCGTGTCAGGCTGTGCTGGGGGGCAGCTGGGGGGTAGCTCGCCCCGTAGTGATGTGGGGCGGCCTCAGCTCACCATGGGGCAGTCCTGGCTGATCCCCCTCGCCGTGGGGCACCCCCGGCCTTGCCGTGGGGCGGCCCCCCGTCTCCCCCCAGGTCCGGGTGTGGGTCTTCCCCGAGGGGACACGCAACCACAGCGGCTCCATGCTGCCTTTCAAGCGGGGCGCCTTCCACCTCGCTGTCCAGGCCCAGGTACGGGGGCTGCCACGGGGCGGCCGTGGGGCGGCCGTGGGGCAGCACCCCTCACCCCCCGCCTGCCCCCCAGGTCCCCGTCGTCCCCATCGTTATCTCCTCCTACCAGCACTTCTACAGCAAACAGGAGCGGAGGTTCACGGCCGGTGAGGGGCTGGGGGCCCGGGTTTGGGGGACGCCCGGGGATCTAGGGGGCATGAGGGGAGTCGGAGGGGGTCCGTAGAGGGGGGCTGGGGGGACACACGGGGCTAGGGGGAATCCGGGGGCACGTGGATGGGGGTCTGGGGGGGGTACGTGGCTCTGGGGGTGCTATGGGGGGCATTGGGGCATGTGGGGGAGTCTAGGGGGTACCTGGAGGGGTGGCTGGGGGGCACGTATGTGTCTGGGGAGCTGTGGGACACATGGGGGCTCTGGGGGGATACACGTGGGTCTGGGGGGCCCGTGGGGTACATGGGGGGAGGTTTGGGGGTGCTAATGGGGGGCTGCGGGCACATGGGGGGGCTGTGGGGTACATGGAAGAGGGTGTGTGGGGGTCTGGGGTGTACGCGGGGAGGGGGCCCACGTCCAGGGGGGCCCGGGTGGGCTGTGGGGCAGCTGTGCGGCGCCCCCCAACCCCCTGCCCCCAGGGCAGTGCGTGATCCAGGTGCTGCCCCCGCTGCCCACCCGGGGGCTGGGCCCGGCCGACGTCCCGGCGCTCACCGAGCGGGTCCGTGCCGCCATGCTGGAGGCCTTCGAGGCGCTCTCGGCCGAGCTGTGCCCCACGGCGCCGCCCCCCGCCCCCCAGTGACCCGCCCCACGGCCACCCGCTGCCCCACGGCGCTGCCCGGCCCCACGGTGGCGGGAGAGGGGCTGACCCTCACGTGGAACGTGGACTGACCCACGGGCGGGGCACGGGCTGACCCGCGCGTAGAACGTGGACTGACACGTGGCGGGGCACGGACCCACAAGCGGGGCACGCGCGGACCCACGCGTAGGACACGGACCAACCCGCGCCGGGGCACAGAGCAACCCTCGGCGGGATCCATAGGAAGAGTGTGGCCTGACCCACGGCGGGAGCGCGGGGCGACCCACGGCGGGACTTGGAGGAAGAGCGGGGCTGGACTGACCCCCAAGTGGGGCATGGAGCGACCCACAGCGGGACCCATGGAAGCGCATGGACTGACCCACGGCGGGAGCTGGAGGAAGAGCTTGGTCAGACCCATGGCGGGATGCAGAGCGGGGACCTGGTCTGACCCACGGCGGGACCCACAGAAGGCTCCCGGGGTGACCCAGAGCGGGACCATGGTATGACCCACGGCGGGACCCCCACGGACCGACCCACTCCAGACCCCCACATGAGGGGGCCCCCAAAGACCGACCCACTCTAGACCTCCACGTAGGGGGGGCCCCATGGACCGACCCACTCCGGACCCCCATGTGAGGGGGCCCCCACGGACCGACCCACACCAGACCCCCACGTGGGGGGGTATCCATGGACCAACCCACTCCAGACCCCCACGTGGGGGCCCCAGGGACTGACCCACGGCTCGTGGGGGGGCACAGGGCTGACCCCCCCCCCAATGACCGGCGCCATTTGGGGACTGGGGGGTCCCAGGCCGTTGGGTAGTGCGGGGGGGCAGGTGCTGATTGGCTGCCAGAACAGGCCCCGCCCCCTTTTTAGGGGGCAACGCCACGTATTTATTGGGGGGGGGGAACGGATTTTGCCAAATTTCCCTCCTGCCCCCGGCTCGGGGGTCCCCCCCGCTTTTAATAAACCCCCCCCAGTCGTGGCGCCTTGTGATGTCACGGCGGCTGAGCGATGATGTCATGGGGGGGATGGGAACGATGTCAGCGGCGGGTTTTGTACCCGAAGCCGTTCCTCCCGCCCCCGCAGTCACCTGGGGGGGGACACGGGGGGTTAGGAGGAGGGCGGGGGGGGCCCGGGATGATCTGGGGGGGGGTCTCTATGTGGCCATAGGGTCCCTGGGGCATCCTATGGGGGACTTGGGGGCTTGTGATGGGTCATGGGGGGAGGTTGGGGGGGGGGTCTTGGGATGCCCCTGGGGGTCAGGGGTGCCGTAGGGATCCCAGGAGCTCGTGGGGGGTCTTGGGGGGCCGTGGGGGGTCCCGGGGGTGTGGGGTGACCCTGGGGTCCCCTCGGGTCGGGGGGGCACTCACAGGCCCCCAGTCGCTCCTCCAGGTCCATCAGCTGCTCCCCCAGAGCCTCCACCCGGTCCAGGTACCGCAGGGGCCCCCCCAGCGCCTGCCCCACACACGGGGGGGGTCAGGTGGGGGGCGCCCGAGTCCCGCCACACCCACCCCAGGTGCTGGGGGGGTGGGAGCTCCTCCAGCACCCACTTATGGGGCACGGGGACCCCCAAACCGCCCCTGGCCCCACCTGCTCCAGCGCCTCCATCCGCTCCTGCAGCGCCGTCAGCTGGGCCATGAGGGGCTCCGGGGGGGGCGCTGGGGGGGGGCGGGCGACCCCATGGGACCCTGGCGTCCGGGACCCCCGCTGCCCCCCCGGCCTGTCCCCTCCCTGCAGCACCCCAGGTGACCGGGGGGGGTCCCTGCTCCCCCTCCCACCACCCGCAGGGGACCCAGGCATCTGGGACCCCCACCTTCCCCCATGGATCCGGGGGGGTCCCCGCTTCTCCCCCCCCTTTCCCCCCCCCAGCTGTCCATCTCTGAGCCCCCCGCCCCAGATCCCTGCCCCCCGGACCCCCAGCTCACCCTGCCGGCAGACGACGCTGGGCCGCAGCACCCGTCGCTCCACCCGCCGCGAGGCCACCCGGTACGTGGTGCTGTGGGCACCCGCGTGGGACCCAGGCGGCCGGGACCCGCAGCCCCCGGGCAGCCGGACCCCCGCCCCACAAGGACCCAAGGGGGTCTGCTGCCCCTGGGGGACCCAGGCGCCCAGGAACCCCCCACACACACACCCACAGGGACCCCCCCAAAGGGCTCCCCCTCCCACCCCCAGGGGCCCAGGCCCCCCTCTCCCCACGCGGACCCAGGCGCCCGGGACCCCCCGCCCCAAGGACCCAGGTCTCCAGCCCCCCACCCCACAGGGTCCCCCCAAGGGGCTCCCGCTCCCCCACCTCCCAGGCACCCAGCTGTCCAGACCCGCCCCTCCCCTTGGGACCCCCGTGCCCATCATTGGGGACCCCCGTGCCCCCCCCCCCCCCCCCCGGGGGACCCCCGTGCGCCCCCCCCCCCGGGGTACCGGTAGGTGCTGCAGACGCGGCCCCCGCAGAGGGTGAGGTAGGGCCGGTGCTGGGCCTGGGCGAAGGTCTCGCTGTGGGGCTGGGGCACCCACTGCAGGCGGCGGGCGCAGACCCCCCCGCTGCGGGGCGGGTTAGGGGGACAGCCCACGGGGGACACCCCCCCCGTGGGGGGGACCCCCCCCCCCCCCCCGGGAACTCCCAGGACGCCCCAGAGGGGTTTCCCAGGACTTCCCTCGCCCCCCGGGGACCCCCCGGGACCCCCTCACCTCTCCGGGGCCCCCCCCGGCAGCGCGGCCCCCAGCGCAGCCCCCCACAGCAGGGCGGCCAGCATGCTGCAGCGACGGGGACACGGGTGGCCGGGAGCGCCCAGCCCCCCCGGGACCGGGGCGGCCCCCTCCCCCCCCGCCGGCCCCCTCCCCTCCCCCCCCCGCCCCACAAAGGCCCCTTGTCCCCACGGGGCCGGCGACGTCGGGGCCCGGTGACCCCGCGGGGGTGGCACAGGCGACGCTTTGTGCTGGGCTGGACGGGGCCCCCCCCGGAGCCGAGGGGCCCCCGGGTCCCGTGGGGCATCTCCGTGGGGGATAGGGGAGTCCCCGTGGGGTGGGGGGACATGAGACAGCGCCGTGGGGGACACGGGGGGGGGGTCCCCGTGAGGTAGGGGGACATGGGGCATCCCCGTGGGGGAGATGGGGGGACACGGGGCACCGCCGTGGGGGAGATGGGGGGACATGGGGGGCCTCCGTGGGGTGGGGGGACACGGGGCATCCCTGTGGGGTGGGGGATACGAGGCATCGCCGTGGGGGAAAGGGGGGCTCCCCGTGGGGCGGGAGGACACGGGACAGTGCCGTGGGGGAGATGGGGGGGGTCCCCGTGGGGCGGGGGTACACGGGACAGCGCCGTGGGGGAGATGGGGGGACATGGGGGACCCCCGTGGGGTGGGGGGACACGGGGCGCCGCCGTGGGGGACATGGGACATCCCCGTGGGGGTCCCCGTGGGGCGGGGGGACACGGGAGAGCGCCGTGGGGGGCAGGGGGCGTCCTCGTGGGGTAGGCTCCTCCAGGTTGAAGCGACGGGGCCGTTTTGGGCCAGAAAACCCGTTTTCTGTGGGCGCAGAAAAACTCTGTGCCCAGGCCCCAGAGGCGCTGGGGGGTCCCCCCGCCCCGTGACAGACTTTGGGGTTTTCCCCATCGCCCCAATTTTATGGCGATTTTTGCGTCGCCGCGGCCGGATCCGGCCCCGGGGTTGGGCCGTGGGTCCCCGAAGTGCGCTGACGGCCCCACCCGGGACCCCCCACGCGGGACCCCCGCCCCATTTAAGCTCCCCCCCGGGGCTCTTCCCCCCGGGCTGCGCTGGGATTTTGGGGTCCCCCCCTGCCCAGCCTTTCCCCGCCCGGGGCTCCCCGCGATGGGGGGGGGTGGTGTCTCTGCGCTCGTGTCCCGCGGGGGTCGCGCGTGGGGCCGGGGGGGGCGGGATGCGGGGGGGCGGCGGGGGGTTGGGCTTCCTGGGTCAGCGCCGCCGCCGCCGCCTCCATTGTCCGCGGGGCCGCGGCGGCAGCGGCGGGAGCGGGACGGGAGCGGGAGCGGAGCGGGAGCGGAGCCGGGCGGGGGCAGCCCCCGGCCCCAGCCCCAGCCCCGGGGCGGGCGGCAGCACCGACCCCCCCCGCCCCGGCCTCTGCCCCAGCGCAGGTACCGGGGGTCTCTCGGCCCCCCCAGCGCAGGAGCCGGGGGTGTCACCTCCCCCCCCCGCGGGTACCGGGCGTCTCACTGCCCCCTCCCCCACCCAGCGCAGGTACCGGCGGTCTCACCCACCCCCGCGCAGGTACCGGGGGTCTGACACCCTCCCCCTCGCCGCAGGAACCAGGGGTCTCGCCCCACCCCCTCCCCCCCGAGGGTACCGGGGGTCTCCGCCCCCCCCCCCCCCCCCCCTACAGCTACTGGGGTCTCGCCCTCCCCGGGGGGGGGCTCAGCAGGATGCGGTGCATGGGGTGACGGCCCCATCCCTGGCCATGTCCCCCCGCAAGGCCAAGCGGGCCGGGGGGCAGCCCCCCGAGGGGGCGACGGTGGCAGCGGCGGTGGCAGCCCCCCCCCGGGCCTCCCTGGGGATCCGCAAGCGCAAGGACTTCGTGGCGCAGCCGGGGGGGCGGGCGGAGGAGAGCCCCAACATCTGCGTGGAGTGCGGGCAGAGCTTCGCCCAGAGCTCTGGCCTCGCCAGCCACCGCCGCAGCCACGCGGCCCCGCGGCCCCACCGCTGCCCCGACTGCGGCAAGAGCTTCGGCGTCAGCTCCAGCCTCAGCCGCCACCGCCGCATCCACACCGGCGAGAAGCCCTTTGCTTGCCCCGACTGCGGCAAGAGCTTCAGCGACAAGTCCAACCTCACCCAGCACCGCCGCGTCCACACCGGGGAGAAGCCCTACCGCTGCGGTGACTGCGGCAAGAGCTTCAGCCGCAGCTCCCACCGCAAGAAGCACCTGCGGCACCTCCCAGCCGGCAAGCGTCCATCGCGCTGCGGTGCCCAGCCACGGGACGGGGTGGCCGGCAGCGGCAGCGGGCCGGCCAAGGCGCGGCGGAAGGCGTCGGCGCTCAACACGTGCGGTGAGTGCTGGCAGAGCTTCGGCCAGAACGCCGACCTGGTGAAGCACATGCGCATCCACACCGGGGAGAAGCCCTTCCAGTGCGGCCACTGCGGGAAGCGCTTCAGCGTCAGCTCCAACCTCTTCCGCCACCGCCGCATCCACACCGGGGAGAAGCCCTACGCCTGTGCCGACTGCGGGAAGAGCTTCACCGACAAGTCCACCCTCACCCAGCACCGCCGCACCCACACCGGGGAGAAGCCCTACGTCTGCGGCGTCTGCGGAAAGGGCTTCAGCCACAGCTCCCACCACAAGCGCCACGAGAAGATCCACCGCGGGGACGGGCCCCTCCTGGCCTTCGCACCTCGGCCCTTCTGAGGGTGGCAGGGGCTGCGGTGCCGGCGGTGCCGGGGGGCGGCTGCCGGAGGGCCCCGGTGCAGCCCTGGGGGTGCCGTGCCCAGGGAACCCTCTCCCCCAGGGACACCCACGCCTCGTTAGGAAGCTCTTAATTACCACTTTCTACCTTTGTTTGTCCCGTGGGGGTTCCCCACTGGTTTGGGGGGGCTCTGCGCCCCGCCCCACCCCGCTCGCCCCGTCGGTGCCCCCTGAGCTGCCGCGGTGGCTGGGGGGTCCCGGTGGCGCAGCCCCCCCGTCCCGTCCCGTCACGTCCTGTCCCGTCCCGTCCCGTCCCGTCCCGTCCCTCCCCGTGGGTTTTGCCACCCCACAGCCCTGGGGGAATAAATCCCAGTGGAAAACCCAGCCCCGGCTTGTCTCTGCCGGAGCCGCCGTCCCGCCGCACCAGTAGCACCAGTTGCTCCAGCGTGGTCGCTCCCCGTTTCCAGGCAGAGCACCCAAAACGAGGCTTTTTTTGGGGGGGTGGGGGGTATCAGAGCAGTGTGGACCCTCCACACCCCCGCGAGAGGAGGGTCCCCCGGCTGAGCCCCCTCGGGCAGGAGCCCCCCGTCCCGCTCCCGGCCCCCCCGGGGTGAGGGTGGGGGTTAGGCCGGCCCCTTCCCGGGGGCGTTCGGAGATCGGGGGGCGGCGACCCTGCGGCCGCCCCACGCGGGAATCGGGGAGCACAATCGGGAGAGGGACAAAGGCGGGGGCAGCCCCACGAGTCCCCCCCTGCCCAGCCCCGGGGTCGGGGGGGGGTCGCTGCCCTGGGGTGCCCCGGGGGGTGGGGGTGGGGCTGGGACCCCCGCGAGCGGCTGCCCGGGGGATACCGGGGGGGGACGGACGGACGGACGTCGGGTGTCGGGGAGGATGTTGGGGGGATGGCGGGTGTCGGGGGGTGTCAGGGCGGGGGGGGGGGAATGGCGGGGGGGCTGTGGGGGCCGGGGCGGGGGAGGATGTCGGGTTTGAGCTTCCTGGGTCAGGCGCTGCCGCCTCCATTGTCGGCCGGAGCCGGGCGGAGCCGCGCGGGCGGCCCGGACCCCCCCGCAGTCGCCGGAGGAGCCGCGGCCGCCCCCGGGAGCGCGGAGCGGGGCAGCCCCGGCCCCCCCCGCCCCGGTCCCCCCGCCCGGGGCACCCCCTCGCGGCTCCCGGTCCCCCCCCCCGCGCCCCCGGCCCTGCGTGGGGCCGGCTCCGGCGAGGGTCTCCCCGGCTGCCTGGAGCCCCCCCGCCCGCCGCCTGTCCGTCCGTCCATCCGTCCGTCCGCCCTCTGTTCCCCCTCCCGCCGTCCCCCTGAGCGTCCCCAGGGCCCCGCCGAGGGGTCAGGGCTGATTCCCTCCCCCTCCCGGCCGTGGGGTGAGCCCAGCATGTCCCCCCGCAAGCCCAGGGGTGCTGTGGGCAAGAGCCCGGAGAAGAAGAAGAAGCAGCCCCCGAAGAACAAGCGCAAGGCGGAGAAGCCGAAGCGCAGCCCCCCCGAGCAGGAGGCGGAGGAGGAGGAGGAGGAGGAGGAGGAAGCAGCGGTGGCAGCGGCTCCCTCCCCGCCACCTGCCAAGGGCGAGCGGCCGAATTTGTGCTCTGAGTGCGGGAAGAGCTTCCTGCACGGCTCGGACCTGGTGAACCACCAGCGCATCCACACCGGTGCCAAACCCTTTGTCTGCGACGACTGTGGCAAGAGCTTCCGGCAGAGTTCGACGCTCATCACCCACCGGCGCATCCACACCGGCGAGGCGCCCTACGCCTGTGGCTACTGTGGCAAGAGCTTCCGCGTCAGCTCCAACTTCGTCCGACACCGGCGCATCCACACCGGCGAGAAGCCCTACCACTGCCCCGCCTGCGGCAAGAGCTTCACCGACAAGTCCACCCTCACCCAGCACCAGCGCACCCACACCGGCGAGAAGCCCTACCGCTGCGCCGACTGCGGCAAGAGCTTCAGCCGCAGCTCCCACCGCAAGCGGCACCTCCGCAACCCCCCCGCCAAGGGCCGCGGGCGATGTGCCCGCCGCGGCCCCGAGCCACCCCCCACCAAGGCCAAGGAGGCCAAGGGCGGGAAGAAGCCGCTGGCCACCGAGGTCCCCAACACCTGCGCCGAGTGCTGGCAGAGCTTCGGCCAGAGCTCCGACCTGGTGAAGCACATGCGCATCCACACCGGGGAGAAGCCCTTCGCCTGCCCCCACTGCGGGAAGCGCTTCAGCGTCAGCTCCAACCTCACCCGCCACCGCCGCATCCACACTGGGGAGAAGCCCTACGCCTGTGCCGACTGCGGGAAGAGCTTCACCGACAAGTCCACCCTCACCCAGCACCGCCGCACCCACACCGGGGAGAAGCCCTACGCCTGCGCCTACTGCGGCAAGAGCTTCAGCCGCAGCTCCCACCACAAGCGCCACGAGCGGACCCACGCCGGGGAGGCCCCCGACGCCCTTCTGCCCCTCTGGCCCTGCCCAGCCCAGGGCTTCTAACTGCTGCTGGGGCCGGGGCCGGGGCCGGGCCGAGGAAAACCCTCCTGGAAGCTGCCCTGGCCCTTTGGCTGGGTTGCACGGACATAACCGGGACGGCAAAATCACCGGGTCCGTGAGGTTTGAGTTACTGTCAGAGCTGCCGTGTCCGTCCGCCTGCCCGCCCGCCCAGGGCTTGGGCAGCTGCTGCAGTGCCTGCTCTGCTGCCGGGACGAGCCCAGGGCCGGGGGGACAAGCACAGAGACCCCAGCTCTGCTGGGACAAATGCGCTCAGACAGGGGGGACTTGCCCTGAGTGGCCCCCAGGCAGCCCTTTCCAGCAGATTTAACCAAAATCCCCTATTTTCTACCCAATTTTCTTTGGGGCTGGGGGCTCCCACCCTCCTGCTCCCCCAGTGCTGGCGCAGCCACACAGAGCCTGTGATGGGGAGCAGCAGAGAATGCACCCCCACCCCTCACCCTGTAAATGCCTGTTAGTGGTAACGATAATAATTATGGTGATTCGTTGTCATGGCTGGTGCCGCCACTGAAGCAAAAGCTTTGCCTGAATTTGGGCAGGGTTTTCCCCACCACTTCGGGTTTCCTGGGGGTAAAAAAAAAAAAGCGTTTCCCCATTATAAAAAAAAAAAAAACAAAACAAACAACCCCAAACTTAATAAAATACTGTCTTTTTTTTTTTTTTTTGAAGTTTGAAGTTTGGGGTGTTTTCAGAGCAGAGGGAAGCACAATGGTGCCGGATGCTGACGGCGAGCCGGCATGTTTGGGACCGAGCACTGGTTTTGCAGACGAGGTCCCCCTCCCCCACCGGCCTGGGGGGGGTGTGGGATGAGCTGGGTTCCTTCCCTTGAGGGCTTTGGGTGGTGGTTTGTTTTTTTGTTGTTTTTGGTTTTTTTTTTTTTTTGGCATTTCTTCCCAAAATGTCCACATTTTTGGGCCATTTCTTCCCCAGGGCTGAGGCTGGAGCCATGCGCCCAGTTCGGGGCTTCGGTCTGGGGCAGTAAAGAGCTGCTGGGATGCAGCGGGGTCTCGGGGGGGAATGGGGGTCTGGGGCACTAAGGGCGGGTAATGGCCCTGGGACACACACACATCCCCGCCCCGGGCTCTATTTCAGCCCCATCCCGGGGATTTCGGTGCTTTTGCGGCACGTCCCAGCGGAGCATCCCTGGACCTATGGAGATGGGGGTGTCTCAGGCAGATGGGGGGGGGGTGGGGGGTGGGGGGCCTTGGCTTCCGCCCCTCCCTCTCCTGGGACTGCTCCCGGCTCGACCGCGTCTCTCCCAGTGGGTGAAGTGCCATGACGGGGACATCACAGCCAAGGGGCCACTGAAGCTGGCCAAGGTGAACACCATCAGCCTCGCTGAAATCCCTCACGAGCCCAAAAAAAGGGAGCAGTGCGGCCCCCCGGCTCATGGTGGGGCAGCGCTCGCAGCCCCCCAGCACTCACCCTGTAGTTCCCCTTATATGAACCCCAGCGCACATATATACACACACACACGTGTGCCTGTGTTTTGGAGAAGGTGTCCCAAGCATTTTGCAGCACTGGGGGGGGGAGCTGCGGCACGGGGTGGGGGTGGGGAATTGCAGCAGGAACACGCCCGTGCAGCCCATCACCCCACATTTGACCATCCTGGCACTGGTTCTGCAGAAAAGGGATTTCATTTTATGGCAACCGCCTCTCAGCTGTTTTGCAGTCCTGGAGGGATGTACGTATATAACATATATATAAAGGACAAGATGCCGAGGGGACACATTTGGGGCCAGGGCCAGGCTCAGCCCAAGGGGCTCTAGCAGTGGGGGGGATGCGGAGGGGGTGCCCAGATGTTTTGGTGCCAGAAGACAAAAAAAAACTTATTTCAACCGTGGCACCCCTCTCTCTGGAATAACGCCAAGCAGGAATTGCTTTTGCTCTTCCTTTTTAAAGGAGGAAAAAAGGCAACGTGGCGGGGAATGAGGACCGGCTGACGGCTCTGGTGGCTGCTCTGCTTAAGCTTGGGTTGAAGGGGGACAGGGGAGCCCGGGCAAGGTAATAACGACGAGAGCCACAAAGCAGAAGTAATTATTATTCAAATGGTTTTTTTGTTAATCTGTTCTACAGCAAAACCCGCGTGTGGCAGCTGGGCGATGTGCCCCCCGCCATCCCAGCGGGACACAGCGTGGGACTGTGCGGCCGATGACTGGCAAGAAAAAGGCACGGCGATGCCGTGGGCGAGCACGGACATGCTCTGGCTCCGAGACAGCCAGGTTCATCCCCGCAGCAGAAGGCAAGCGGGAAGGCGGCCCTCCAGAGCACGGGGGGCTTGGCCCCTCGACTCGCCCACCTGGGGGGTCTCCATGGCGAGATGGATCCTGAGCCGCTGCCAGCTCGAGCACTGCTGCCGCCCGCTGCATCCCATCGCTACTGACCCATCCTACCTACCCAACCGCTACGGCCCCGACCCACCCCACGTAATCCCACCTACCAGCCTCGCGGCTCATCCTACTACGCCTCATCCTACTGGCCCCTCCAACGTGCGCGGCATCCTGCCCCGGCAGCGCCAGCCGCGCCGAACCCCCCTAGCAGGGCTGGCTGGGGTAGGGCCAGAGGGGCAACAGAGAGACGGGGTTTTGCCCTGCATGGGTTCGCTGGTGCCGCTTGTGGTGGGAGCTGCGGCTGAAGCTCTTGCCGCAGTAGGCGCAGGCATAGGGCTTCTCCCCGGTGTGGATGCGGCGGTGCTGGGTGAGGGTGGACTTGTCGGTGAAGCTTTTCCCGCAGTCGGTGCAGGCGTAGGGCTTCTCCCCGGTGTGGATGCGCTGGTGGCGGATGAGGTTGGAGCTGACGTTGAAGCGCTTCCCGCAGTGGGGGCAGGCGTAGGGCTTCTCCCCGGTGTGGATGCGCATGTGCTTCACCAGGTCGGAGTTCTGGCTGAAGCTCTGCCAGCACTCGGCGCAGGTGTTGGGGATGGCCACGGCCGGTGGCTTCTCCCCACCAAGGCCATCCCGCCGCCGGCGCCTCCCTGGGGGGCTGGCGGGGGGCTGATTGGGGCGGCCAAAGCTCTTCCCGCAGTCGACACACTTGTAGGGCTTCTGGCCGGTGTGGGTGCGTGGGGCTGGGCTGGTGGCAGCAGCCCCCACCTCCTTCCCACAGTCCCGGCAGCTCTGCGGGCTCCCGCCAGCGTGGGCACGCCGGTGCCGCATCAGGTTGGCACTGAGGCCGAAGCTCTTGCCGCAGTCGAGGCAGGCGAAGGGCTTCTCCCCGCCGTGGCTGCGCCGGTGTGCCAGCAGCGCCGAGCTCTGCGCGAAGCTCTTGCCGCACTCCACACAGATGTTGGGGTGCTCCCCGGCCGACGCCCGCTGCCGCACGACCGTCTCCTTGCGCTTCCGCCCCCCACGCCCGCGGCCGCCCGCCTCGGCCTCCCCGCCACCCGGGGGGGCTGGCTGCCCCTCCGCCCGGCCCTGGCCCCTCGGGGACCTGCCGTGCTCAGGCTGGGGGGCCGCGGAGCCTCTGCAGCGCTTCGGCGACATGGCGGGGGGCTCCCTGAGCCGGGGGCGTCCCCGTGCCGTCCCCACCTGCGGCGACAAGGGGAGAAGCCGAACGTGAGTCGCCCCCCCCAGCAGCGCCGGGCTGGGGGCTGCCCGCCCGCCGGGACCCCCCAGCTCGGGACGCCCGAGCGGCCACCAGCACTGGCAGCCCCAGAGCCGAGGACGAAGCCGGGAGGGCCGGGCCCCGGCCCGGCTTAGGACGGGAATGCCGCGCCCAGCCTCGCCCGGAGCGCGGCGAGGCTGCGGCAGCCCCCGGGGACGGCTTCGCCTGCCCCGGGCGCAGCCCGGCCCTCCAGGCGGCCGGTTACGGCTTCAGCTCGCCTCGGCGCGCCAGCGCTGGCCCAATCGCCGGGGCGGTAGCCCGGGGCTGGCGGTTCGCCCGGGCCGGCGGTTCGCGGCGCTGCGGGAGCAGCCCAGGCCGGCTGGCGGCGGCGGGGACGTGCCAGGGAGACGCCGCGGCTCGGGCCGGGGCAGCGGGAGCCCCTTGGTCGGGCCCGGCTGCTCGGCTCCCCGGCGAGACCCCCGGCCCCCACCCCCGGCCCCCCGTCGCCGGCCCCGGCCCCAGCCCCGGCCCCGGCCCCGGCCGCGGCCCGCTCGGGCCTGGCCGCTCTCCGGGCCCCGCGGGGGCCGGGCCTCGGGCCCCGACGCCGCCAGCCGAGGCCGGGCCGGGCCCGCGGGACCCCCCGCCGGTGGCCTCCGCCCGCACTGCCCCGGTACCTGCGGGCACAGCCCGGGCCGGCGGCGGCGGCGGCTGCAGCTGCGGCTCCTGCCGCGGCTCCTGCCCCGTCCCCGGCCCCCGCCGCCCCCGCTGCCGTCCGGGCGCTGCCGCGGCCTCGCCGGTGCCGGGCGGACAATGGAGGCGGCGGCGGCGGCGCTGACCCAGGAAGTTCAACCCCCGGGGGCTGCTCGGAGGAAGGCGGCGGCGGCGGCGAGGGGAAGACCCCGGCCCCGGCCGCGGCCCCGGCTTGGCCCCGCACCCCCAGCCCCCTCCGGCCCCCCATGCCCATCCCCATCTCCCCAGAGCCCCGCCGCGGCGCTCGGGGCAGGGTCGCTTCTCCCCGTGCCCCCGACCCGCAGCCCGTCCCTTCTCACCAGGATGGGGACGTGCTGCCCGGACCCCACTTCGGGGAGGGGCCCCCTTCTTGCCTTCGCCCTGCCCGCGGCCAGACCCGCTGCCGGAGGGGGACAGAGCAGAGGGGGCCACCTTCGGCAAGGGTGCCCGCAGCGGGACCAGCGGGCCCGGTCGGCGATGCCGGCATCCCAGGCGGCTGGCATCCCCCCGACCCTCGGAGCAGCCCAGAGCCCCAGCCCCCCGGCTGGGGGGTCCCGCAGGACCACGGTCCCCTAAGCAGCATTAGACCCCCTCTTCCACGCGCCGTCGTTGCCCGCTGCGTGACTCCGCGTCCGGACAAGAAAGGCCGGGGGACCCCAGAGCTGCGGGATTTCGGCAGCCACAGCCCCTGCAACCCCCCGTCCTGGCCCTGGGGGAAAACACAGGTTGCACAGCCCGCGGCCGGCAAACAACAACTCTTTACTATGGCAGGCAGGGATAGGAAAGGGATCGCGCGCCCCGGCACGCCAAGCACCGGGCTCGCGCGGAAATTACCTTGCCAGCGGCGTCGCCGTTGGCGGGGCTGCTCCGACAGCCCTGTTTGCGGAGGACTGTTGTCAAATTAGTGAGTTACAGGACCTTTCGTGTTCATGCAGGGAGGAGAAAGCCACGCCATGAGGCTCCCGCTGTGGGGCTCCGCTTTGGGATCCCCCCTTTCCTCCCCCCTTTCCCCCCCAAACCCCATGGCGAAACACAGGCAAGTAAAAGGCTCGGCCCCATCTACACAACGGCCACAACATGGACACTGCGCGGCAGAAATGCGGCTCGGGGTGTCCCGAGCCCTTGGCTCTGTGGCAGGGATGAGCCACGGCCACCCGCCCCGCACCGGCTTCCCACAGCTCTGGCTGGGACAGGGTCAAGGAATCCCCACGGGCAGGCGGTGCCGGTGCCACGTGCCCGTTCCGCACGGGAGATGCAAAACGTCCCCTTGAGTCCATCCCCACTGTGGCTCCTCTCCCACCAGTGCCCACTCAGGCTCAGGAGGCGTCTCGACTGCCCGTGCTGGCACAGCTCGGCAAGGCTCCTGCTCCCCCGCTGCAGCTGGAAGCACCCGGGTCCCCCGAGCTACCTCCAGCTCCGTCCAGTTCAGCCCCCTGAAAGCAGCGCGGTCAGGCTCCTGGAGGAGGATCAGTGCCTGGCGCCTATCTCCTATGGATGCGCTGGTGCCAGCGGAGGGTCAAGGTCTCGCAGAAGGTCTTCCCGCATTCGCTGCACTGGTAGGCATTCTCCCTGGCATGGGTGCGCAGGTGGACGAAGAGGGAAGAGGGCTGCTTGAAGCTCTTCTCGCACTGGGGACACTGGTAGGGCTTCTCCCCTGTGTGGATGCGCTTGTGGCGCGTCAGGTCCGAGCTATGTTTGAAGCTCTTGCCACAGTCGCCGCACTGGTAGGGCTTCTCCCCAGTGTGGGTGCGTAGGTGGGCAATGAGGGATGAGTTCTGCTTGAAGCTCTTCCCGCAGTGGGGGCACTGGTAGGGGGTCTCCCCGGTGTGGGTGCGCATGTGCGTGATGAGTGGCGACCTCTCGCAGAAGCTCTTCCCGCACTGGGGGCACTGGTAGGGCTTCTCCCCTGTGTGGATGCGCTGGTGGCGGATCAGGGCTGAGGTCTCCCAGAAGCTCTTCCCGCAGTTGCCGCACTGGTAGGGCTTCTCTCCGGTGTGGGTGCGCTGGTGGATGATGAGGCACGAGCTCTGCTTGAAGCTCTTCCCGCAGTTTGGGCACTGGTAGGGGGTCTCCCCGGTGTGGGTGCGGAGGTGAGCGATGAGGGATGAGTTCTGCTTGAAGCCCTTCCTGCAGTGGGGGCACTGGTAGGGGGTCTCCCCGGTGTGGATGCGCTGGTGGCGGATCAGGGCCGAGCTGTCAAAGAAGCTCCTCCCGCAGCTGGCGCACGGGTAGGGCTTCTCCCCGGTGTGGGTCCTCTGGTGACTGAGGAAGGACGAGCTGTAGATGAAGCTCTTGCCGCAGTCGGCACACTTGTAGGGCCGCTCGCCCAGGTGGGTCCGCTTGTGTGCACTGAGGTTGGAGCTGCTCTTGAAGCTCTGCCCGCACTGGGGGCACTTGTAGGGCCGCTCGCCGGTGTGGATGCGCTGGTGGATGACGAGGTCTGTCCTCCGGCCGAAGCTCTTCCCGCAGTCGACACACTTGTAGGGCTTCTGGCTGACGGGGCGTGGGGCCGGGCTGGTGGCAGCAGCCCCCACCTTCTTCTCGCAATCCTGGCAGCTCTGTGGGCTCCCGCCGGCATGGCTGCTCTGGTCCTGGGGTACTTTGGGGTTGAGGCCGAAGCTCTTGCCACAGTCGAGGCAGGCGAAGGGCTTCTCCCCGCCGTGGCTGCACCGGTGCGCCAGCAGCGCCGAGCTCTGCGCGAAGCTCTTGCCGCACTCCACGCAGATGTTAGGGTGCTCCCTGGCTGACGCCCGCTGCCGCACGACCGTCTCCTTGTGCTTCCGCCCCCCACGCCCGTGGCCGCCCGCCTCGGCCTCCCCGCCACCCGGGGGGGCTGGCTGCCCCTCCGCCCGGCCCTGGCCCCTCGGGGACCTGCCGTGCTCAGGCTGGGGGGCCGCAGAGCCTCTGCAGCGCTTCGGCGACATGGCGGGGGGCTCCCTGAGCCGGGGGCGTCCCCGTGCCGTCCCCACCTGCGGCGACAAGGGGAGAAGCCGAACGTGAGTCGCCCCCCCCAGCAGCGCCGGGCTGGGGGCTGCCCGCCCGCCGGGACCCCCCAGCTCGGGACGCCCGAGCGGCCACCAGCACTGGCAGCCCCAGAGCCGAGGACGAAGCCGGGAGGGCCGGGCCCCGGCCCGGCTTAGGACGGGAATGCCGCGCCCAGCCTCGCCCGGAGCGCGGCGAGGCTGCGGCAGCCCCCGGGGACGGCTTCGCCTGCCCCGGGCGCAGCCCGGCCCTCCAGGCGGCCGGTTACGGCTTCAGCTCGCCTCGGCGCGCCAGCGCTGGCCCAATCGCCGGGGCGGTAGCCCGGGGCTGGCGGTTCGCCCGGGCCGGCGGTTCGCGGCGCTGCGGGAGCAGCCCAGGCCGGCTGGCGGCGGCGGGGACGTGCCAGGGAGACGCCGCGGCTCGGGCCGGGGCAGCGGGAGCCCCTTGGTCGGGCCCGGCTGCTCGGCTCCCCGGCGAGACCCCCGGCCCCCACCCCCGGCCCCCCGTCGCCGGCCCCGGCCCCAGCCCCGGCCCCGGCCCCGGCCGCGGCCCGCTCGGGCCTGGCCGCTCTCCGGGCCCCGCGGGGGCCGGGCCTCGGGCCCCGACGCCGCCAGCCGAGGCCGGGCCGGGCCCGCGGGACCCCCCGCCGGTGGCCTCCGCCCGCACTGCCCCGGTACCTGCGGGCACAGCCCGGGCCGGCGGCGGCGGCGGCTGCAGCTGCGGCTCCTGCCGCGGCTCCTGCCCCGTCCCCGGCCCCCGCCGCCCCCGCTGCCGTCCGGGCGCTGCCGCGGCCTCGCCGGTGCCGGGCGGACAATGGAGGCGGCGGCGGCGGCGCTGACCCAGGAAGTTCAACCCCCGGGGGCTGCTCGGAGGAAGGCGGCGGCGGCGGCGAGGGGAAGACCCCGGCCCCGGCCGCGGCCCCGGCTTGGCCCCGCACCCCCAGCCCCCTCCGGCCCCCCATGCCCATCCCCATCTCCCCAGGGCCCCGCCGCGGCGCTCGGGGCAGGGTTGCTTCTCCCCGTGCCCCCGACCCGCAGCCCGTCCCTTCTCACCAGGATGGGGACGTGCTGCCCGGACCCCACTTCGGGGAGGGGCCCCCTTCTTGCCTTCGCCCTGCCCGCGGCCAGACCCGCTGCCGGAGGGGGACAGAGCAGAGGGGGCCACCTTCGGCAAGGGTGCCCGCAGCGGGACCAGCGGGCCCGGTCGGCGATGCCGGCATCCCAGGCGGCTGGCATCCCCCCGACCCTCGGAGCAGCCCAGAGCCCCAGCCCCCCGGCTGGGGGGTCCCGCAGGACCACGGTCCCCTAAGCAGCATTAGACCCCCTCTTCCACGCGCCGTCGTTGCCCGCTGCGTGACTCCGCGTCCGGACAAGAAAGGCCGGGGGACCCCAGAGCTGCGGGATTTCGGCAGCCACAGCCCCTGCAACCCCCCGTCCTGGCCCTGGGGGAAAACACAGGTTGCACAGCCCGCGGCCGGCAAACAACAACTCTTTACTATGGCAGGCAGGGATAGGAAAGGGATCGCGCGCCCCGGCACGCCAAGCACCGGGCTCGCGCGGAAATTACCTTGCCAGCGGCGTCGCCGTTGGCGGGGCTGCTCCGACAGCCCTGTTTGCGGAGGACTGTTGTCAAATTAGTGAGTTACAGGACCTTTCGTGTTCATGCAGGGAGGAGAAAGCCACGCCATGAGGCTCCCGCTGTGGGGCTCCGCTTTGGGATCCCCCCTTTCCTCCCCCCTTTCCCCCCCAAACCCCATGGCGAAACACAGGCAAGTAAAAGGCTCGGCCCCATCTACACAACGGCCACAACATGGACACTGCGCGGCAGAAATGCGGCTCGGGGTGTCCCGAGCCCTTGGCTCTGTGGCAGGGATGAGCCACGGCCACCCGCCCCGCACCGGCTTCCCACAGCTCTGGCTGGGACAGGGTCAAGGAATCCCCACGGGCAGGCGGTGCCGGTGCCACGTGCCCGTTCCGCACGGGAGATGCAAAACGTCCCCTTGAGTCCATCCCCACTGTGGCTCCTCTCCCACCAGTGCCCACTCAGGCTCAGGAGGCGTCTCGACTGCCCGTGCCGGCACAGCTCGGCAAGGCTCCTGCTCCCCCGCTGCAGCTGGAAGCACCCGGGTCCCCCGAGCTACCTCCAGCTCCGTCCAGCTCAGCCCCCTGAAAGCAGCGCGGTCAGGCTCCTGGAGGAGGATCAGCAGTGAGCACCTATCTCAGGTGGATGCGCTGGTGCCTGATGAGGGCCGAGCTGACAATGAAGCTCTTGCCACAGTGGCCACACTTGTAGGGCTTCTCCCCAGTGTGGGTGCGCAGGTGGGTGATGAGCGACGAGCTCTGCTTGAAGCTCTTCCCGCAGTGGGGGCACTGGTAGGGGGTCTCCCCGGTGTGGGTGCGCTGGTGGCGGGTCAGGGCCGAGCTCTGCTTGAAGCTCTTGCCACAGTCGCCGCACTGGTAGGGCTTCTCCCCGGTGTGGGTGCGTAGGTGGGTGACAAGGGACGAGGTCTGCTTGAAGCTCTTCCCGCAGTGGGGGCACTGGTAGGGGGTCTCCCCGGTGTGGGTGCGCATGTGCGTGATGAGTGGCGACCTCTCGCAGAAGCTCTTCCCGCACTGGAGGCACTGGTAGGGCTTCTCCCCTGTGTGGATGCGCTGGTGGCAAATCAGGGCTGAGGTCTCCCAGAAGCTCTTCCCGCAGTCGGCGCACTGGTAGGGCTTCTCTCCGGTGTGGGTGCGCTGGTGGATGATGAGGCACGAGCTCTGCTTGAAGCTCTTCCCGCAGTTCGGGCACTGGTAGGGGGTCTCGCCGGTGTGAGTGCGCAAGTGGGTGATGAGGGACCAGCTCTGCTTGAAGCTCTTACCGCAGTGGGCGCACTGGTAGGGGGTCTCCCCGGTGTGGATGCGCTGGTGGCGGATCAGGGCTGAGCTGTCGCAGAAGCTCTTCCCACAGCTGGAGCACGGGTAGGGCTTGTCCCCGGTGTGGGTCCGCTGGTGCTTGAGGAAGGACGAGCTGTAGCTGAAGCTCTTGCCGCAGTCGGCACACTTGTAGGGCCGCTCGCCCAAGTGGGTCCGCTTGTGCATGTTGAGGTTGGAGCTGCTCTTGAAGCTCTTCCCGCACTCGGGGCACTTGTAGGGACGCTCGCCGGTGTGGATGCGCTGGTGGATGACAAGGTCTGAGCTCCGGCTGAAGCTCTTTCCACACTTGGTGCAGGTGTAGGGCCGCTCGCCGGCGTGCAGCCGCTGGTGCTTCGCCAGGTCTGAGTTCTGGCCGAAGCTCTTGCTGCAGTTGAGGCAGGCGAAGGGCTTCTCCCCGCCATGGCTGCGCCGGTGCGCCAGCAGCGCCGCGTTCCGCGTGAAGTTCTTGCCGCACTCCACGCAAGTGTTGGGGTGCTCCCCGACCGACACCCACTGCCGCACGACCGTCTCCTTGTGCTTCCGCCCCCCGCGGCCGCCCACCTTGGCCTCCCCGCCACCCGGGGGGGCTGGCTGCCCCTCCGCCCGGCCCTGGCCCCTCGGGGACCTGCCGTGCTCAGGCTGGGGGGCCGCGGAGCCTCTGCAGCGCTTCGGCGACATGGCAGGGGGCTCCCTGAGCCGGGGGCGTCCCCGTGCCGTCCCCACCTGCGGCGACAAGGGGAGAAGCCGAACGTGAGTCGCCCCCCCCAGCAGCGCCGGGCTGGGGGCTGCCCGCCCGCCGGGACCCCCCAGCTCGGGACGCCCGAGCGGCCACCAGCACTGGCAGCCCCAGAGCCGAGGACGAAGCCGGGAGGGCCGGGCCCCGGCCCGGCTTAGGACGGGAATGCCGCGCCCAGCCTCGCCCGGAGCGCGGCGAGGCTGCGGCAGCCCCCGGGGACGGCTTCGCCTGCCCCGGGCGCAGCCCGGCCCTCCAGGCGGCCGGTTACGGCTTCAGCTCGCCTCGGCGCGCCAGCGCTGGCCCAATCGCCGGGGCGGTAGCCCGGGGCTGGCGGTTCGCCCGGGCCGGCGGTTCGCGGCGCTGCGGGAGCAGCCCAGGCCGGCTGGCGGCGGCGGGGACGTGCCAGGGAGACGCCGCGGCTCGGGCCGGGGCAGCGGGAGCCCCTTGGTCGGGCCCGGCTGCTCGGCTCCCCGGCGAGACCCCCGGCCCCCACCCCCGGCCCCCCGTCGCCGGCCCCGGCCCCAGCCCCGGCCCCGGCCCCGGCCGCGGCCCGCTCGGGCCTGGCCGCTCTCCGGGCCCCGCGGGGGCCGGGCCTCGGGCCCCGACGCCGCCAGCCGAGGCCGGGCCGGGCCCGCGGGACCCCCCGCCGGTGGCCTCCGCCCGCACTGCCCCGGTACCTGCGGGCACAGCCCGGGCCGGCGGCGGCGGCGGCTGCAGCTGCGGCTCCTGCCGCGTCCCCGGCCCCCGCCGCCCCCGCTGCCGTCCGGGCGCTGCCGCGGCCTCGCCGGTGCCGGGCGGACAATGGAGGCGGCGGCGGCGGCGCTGACCCAGGAAGTTCAACCCCCGGGGGCTGCTCGGAGGAAGGCGGCGGCGGCGGCGAGGGGAAGACCCCGGCCCCGGCCGCGGCCCCGGCTTGGCCCCGCACCCCCAGCCCCCTCCGGCCCCCCATGCCCATCCCCATCTCCCCAGAGCCCCGCCGCGGCGCTCGGGGCAGGGTCGCTTCTCCCCGTGCCCCCGACCCGCAGCCCGTCCCTTCTCACCAGGACGGGGACGTGCTGCCCGGACCCCACTTCGGGGAGGGGCCCCCTTCTTGCCTTCGCCCTGCCCGCGGCCAGACCCGCTGCCGGAGGGGGACAGAGCAGAGGGGGCCACCTTCGGCAAGGGTGCCCGCAGCGGGACCAGCGGGCCCGGTCGGCGATGCCGGCGTCCCAGGCGGCTGGCATCCCCCCGACCCTCGGAGCAGCCCAGAGCCCCAGCCCCCCGGCTGGGGGGTCCCGCAGGACCACGGTCCCCTAAGCAGCATTAGACCCCCTCTTCCACGCGCCGTCGTTGCCCGCTGCGTGACTCCGCGTCCGGACAAGAAAGGCCGGGGGACCCCAGAGCTGCGGGATTTCGGCAGCCACAGCCCCTGCAACCCCCCGTCCTGGCCCTGGGGGAAAACACAGGTTGCACAGCCCGCGGCCGGCAAACAACAACTCTTTACTATGGCAGGCAGGGATAGGAAAGGGATCGCGCGCCCCGGCACGCCAAGCACCGGGCTCGCGCGGAAATTACCTTGCCAGCGGCGTCGCCGTTGGCGGGGCTGCTCCGACAGCCCTGTTTGCGGAGGACTGTTGTCAAATTAGTGAGTTACAGGACCTTTCGTGTTCATGCAGGGAGGAGAAAGCCACGCCATGAGGCTCCCGCTGTGGGGCTCCGCTTTGGGATCCCCCCTTTCCTCCCCCCTTTCCCCCCCAAACCCCATGGCGAAACACAGGCAAGTAAAAGGCTCGGCCCCATCTACACAACGGCCACAACATGGACACTGCGCGGCAGAAATGCGGCTCGGGGTGTCCCGAGCCCTTGGCTCTGTGGCAGGGATGAGCCACGGCCACCCGCCCCGCACCGGCTTCCCACAGCTCTGGCTGGGACAGGGTCAAGGAATCCCCACGGGCAGGCGGTGCCGGTGCCACGTGCCCGTTCCGCACGGGAGATGCAAAACGTCCCCTTGAGTCCATCCCCACTGTGGCTCCTCTCCCACCAGTGCCCACTCAGGCTCAGGAGGCGTCTCGACTGCCCGTGCCGGCACAGCTCGGCAAGGCTCCTGCTCCCCCGCTGCAGCTGGAAGCACCCGGGTCCCCCGAGCTACCTCCAGCTCCGTCCAGCTCAGCCCCCTGAAAGCAGCGCGGTCAGGCTCCTGGAGGAGGATCAGCAGCGAGCACCTATCCCAGGTGGATGCGCTGGTGCCTGATGAGGGCCGAGCTGACAATGAAGCTCTTGCCGCAGTCGCCGCACTTGTAGGGCTTCTCCCCAGTGTGGGTACGCAGGTGGGTGATGAGCGACGAGCTCTGCTTGAAGCTCTTCCCGCAGTGGGGGCACTGGTAGGGGGTCTCCCCGGTGTGGATGCGCTGGTGGCGGATCAGGGCCGAGCTCTCGAAGAAGCGCTTCCCGCAGCCGGCGCACTGGTAGGGCTTCTCCCCGGTGTGGGTCCGCTGGTGCTTGAGGAAGGCCGAGCTGTAGCTGAAGCTCTTGCCGCAGTCGGCACACTTGTAGGGCCGCTCGCCCAGGTGGGTCCGCTGGTGCGTGTTGAGGTTCGAGCTGCGGTTGAAACTCTTCCCGCACTGGGGGCACTTGTAGGGCCGCTCGCCAGTGTGGATGCGCTGGTGGACGACAAGGTCCGAGCTCCAGCTGAAGCTCTTTCCACACTTGGCGCAGGCGTAGGGCCGCTCGCCGGCGTGCAGCCGCTGGTGCTTCGCCAGGTCCGAGCTCTGGCCGAAGCTCTTGCCGCAGTCGGAGCACTTGTAGGGCCTGTCCCCACTGTGGATGCGCTGGTGGGCGTTGCGGTTTGAGCTGCGGGTGAAGCTCTTCCCGCAGTCCAGGCACTTGTAGGGCTTCTCCCCCGTGTGCAGCCGCTGGTGGATCAGCAGCTCTGACCGCCGGGAGAAGGTCTTCTCACACTGCCCGCAGGTTTTCGGTGCGTCACCCCGCCGTGCCCGCCGCCCCCCTCGGCTGCCGGCCGTTGCCCCGCTGTAGGGGGGCTGCGCCGGACACTCCTCAGGTGGGCTCCGGGAGTCCCACGGGGGGCCGCAGTGGCTCTGGCAGGCGTCCCCAAGCACGGGGCTTTGGGGAATGCCCTCCTCCACCCCCCGGGACAGGATGACGTCCAGCTCTGCCAGCTCGGGGCCCTCCGGCTCAGGAGCCTCCTCCTCGTTCTCGCTCCCCGTCCCGTCATCTGCCGGGGCAGAGAGAGACAACGCCGACGGGAGTGATTCCCAGCGCCAAGGGGAAAAAGGGGGAGCCTGAAGAATTCGGGTGGACAGGTGCCAAAGGCCAATCCCAGAACAGAGGGCAAGAAAGCTCTTCCCGACCCCAGCCCAGCAGCTCCACGCAGAGCCCCGGACACCTGCCAGCTTGGGACGCTCCCTGTGACGGAGGAGTGGGGGCTACCATGGGGCTATCGCTAAAACCGCCAGCCCATTTGGGGTGGGGTCCCAGCTCACCTGCAGGGGCCACCCTGAGGATCTCCCATTCCTTGGAGTCGTTCGGGTCCGGCACGCCCAGTTCTTCCTCCAGCTCCAGCCGGGAGATGACGTTGGGCTTGGGAATCGGGAAGTCTGCTCCAGAAAAAGGAGAAAGAAGACACCGCGTTTGTTACAAGTCTGTTACGTGGGGTTTATTAAACACTATATATATATATACACTTTTTAAAGGAAATACGGCCTTTTGCATTCAGGCCAGCAGCTGGGAGAGAAAGGCAATAAAAGGCATTTCCATCCAGCAGACTGTGGCTGCTCGGCAGGTAACCTCACTTCTGGCATCTCCTGTCTTCTGAGGAGGGATGTGCCACCCCGGCACCACATTTCTCTGCACCCAATGCCTTACAAGAACCAAACTCCCACAAAAATTGCACTTTCTTTTTCCTCTGCACCCCCCAGCTAAAAAGCACGCGCTGTGTTTCGCTGAGAGGGCTCGCGATGCCGAAGGCAGGTGCCCAACCCCGCGGTGCCGGCTGCGCCGACACACGGGGGGAACAGCTTTTGTTCTCGCCACGCCCGCAGGATGCGTCTTTTTTGGCGGCGGATTATTTTTTGGCAGTGAAGCCCAGCGCGTGGCGGGGCAGGCGGCAGCATGCCGCGGGGAGCGGGAGCGGGCGAGGACACCAGCCTTACCCAGCAGGATCAGGGACTCGTAGCTCTCCTGCATGACGCCGATGCCACTTCGAAGCCCGGCAGCACCTGCAAGAGAGAGAAAGGGGGTTCAGGGGCACCCCCCGGCACGGGCACAGAGCAGCCGCGTCCCCTGCTCTCGCCGCGGTCCCCGCTAACCGGGCCCGGGTGGCTTCTGAGGCAGATACACGGGGCCGCTCGCCGGGCCCCCCCGCCTCGGCTGGGGATGCGGGCGCCCGAGCATCCCCCCTCCGTGGCCTCCCCGCCGAGCGGGGCCGAGCGGGGGCACCCGCGGCTCAGCGAGCCCTCCCCGGCTGCGCCGGGGGACCCCCGGCACCCCGATACCTGCGGGGGGGGAGGGACGACGGGACAGAGCCGGGCGGGGGCGATGCTCCGGGGGCTGCGGGGCCGGGGCTCCCCGCTCCGGGCTGCTCGGGGAAGCGCCGCCGCCGGCCCCGCGGCCGCTCCGCCCGGGCCCCCGGATGGAGGAGCCGCCGGTGACCCAGGAAGTTCAGCCTCCGCCGCCGTGACCGGGCAGGCGCGGAGGGAAGCGGCGGCGAGCGGCTGCGGCGCTTCCCTCCCTCCCGGCGGGGGCAGGGGGGGACGCGGGGGCCCGGGCTGCCCCCGCCCTCCCGCCGGGCCCCGTCCCCGTCCCCGTCCCCGCTCCCACCCCCATCCCCAATCCCCGTCCTCATCCCCGCTCCCACCTCCATCCCC
This sequence comes from Mycteria americana, assembly GCF_035582795.1. Taxonomy (NCBI): domain Eukaryota; kingdom Metazoa; phylum Chordata; class Aves; order Ciconiiformes; family Ciconiidae; genus Mycteria; species Mycteria americana. Next base: position 67,166 of record NW_027445475.1, on the reverse strand, counting down.
GTTCCTGTCCTCAGCCCCGCTCCCACCTCCATCCCCGTTCCTGTCCTCATCTCCATCCCTGTCCTTGCCCTCATTCCTGTCCCCGTCCCATTCGTCCCATTGCCTTCCCCCCTGCATCCCCATCCCCTGTCCTGTCCCCATTCCCTTCCCTCTCCGTGACCCTGACCCCATCCCCACCCTCATCCCAGCGCCCGGGCAGTCCTGGCTCCGCAGGGTCAGCTGGCAGCGGGTGACAGCAAGGGGCGGGCAAAGGGGGACAAACCCTCTCTGTGCCCTCGCACCTACAGACAACAGCCCGGGGAACGGTGGGGCCCTAGGATCACCTGGCTCAGGAGGGACCTGGGGAGCTCGGCCTCCAACCCACCCTCCTCCAGCCGAGGTCCTGCCTGCTGCCGGGCCAGCTCCGCTTCCTCGGGGCTTTATCCAGCCTGGCCTGGCCGAGCTCCAGGGATGGGGACGGCGCAGCCACCCCAGGTGACCCGCTTGGCCTTCCTCAGGGAAAAGCTGCTCCTAGCCAGCAGAGACCCGTCCTCTTCCAGTTCACACCCCTCGTCTCCCATCCTCCATGCAGTGGAGCGCTTGGCCAGGCTCTGGGAGAGTTGTGGGTGCTCGCCGTGTTCCCAGTGGGAGCCAGGGGACTCCCCATCTGGCCGGCCCTGCAGCTTCCCCCCTCTCCCCTGGCTTGCCCCTCCCCCCCGAGCCACACAGTGAAGCCCCTCAGCCCCCAGTTCAGCCTCAAAAAGACAGGGTGGGAGCTGCATGGGTCAATGGTGAGCTGGAAGATGCCTCCAATACCCAAAATTCAGAGATGCGCATTGTGCCCCAGCCTCTGCATCCGCCTTTTTGGGTGAAAACCACCACATTCCTTTGCTTTCCCCCACCTCAGTGAAACAACAGGAGTTGCTCGCTCGCAGCAGCCATCTGGGATGGCCACCGCTCAGCAGGGAGGGCTCAGGAGTGAATTGGAGTTTGACAAGGCCCCCAGGGACCCCCCGTGCCAGAGGGAGCGTCTTGGGCGACACTTCGCCCCAGATCCGCCCCCCCACCGCCCCATGCCAGCCGCGCCGGTGGCCTCTGCTGCAGGATGGCAGATTTTATTGCCGAGCACCGCACAGAGAAGCCTCGGGGAAGGGACCCCGGCGCTGCGGAAGGGGCGGCACAGCCACAGCCGTCAGAGGGACTTGCCGTGCTGCAGGCGCCAGTGGGTGATGACGTTGGAGCTCTGGGTGAAGCTCTTGCCGCAGTCAGGGCAGACGTAGGGCCGCTCACCAGTGTGGACGCGCTTGTGCTTGGTGAGCGCCGAGCTGGTGGTGAAGCTCTTGCGGCACTCGGGGCAGACGTAGGGCCGCTCGCCCGTGTGCACCCGCTGGTGGGTGGTAAGGTGGGCGAACTGGCTGTAGCCCCGGCCGCACTCCCCGCAGCGGTAGGGCTTCTCGGGCAGGTGGGTGCGCCGGTGCCGCAGCAGGTAAGAGCTGGTGGAGAAGCTCTTGCCGCAGTCGGGGCAGGCGAAGGACTTCTCAGCACGGTGCGTGCGCTGGTGCTTGGCCAGCAGCGAGCTGTCAGCGAAGGCCTTGGGGCACGCCGGGCAGGGGTAGGGCCGCTCACCGGTGTGGGCCCGCCGGTGGATGGTGAGCGAGGGGCAGTCCCGGAAGCTCTCGCTGCAGTCGGGGCAGCGGTAGGGCCGCTCACCCGTGTGCAGCCGCTGGTGCCGGGTGAGGTTGGAGCTGCTGCCAAAGCGGCGTCCGCACTCGGGGCAGGGGTAGGGCCGCTCGCCCGTGTGCGTCCGCCGGTGCTTCACCAGGTCCGAGTTGACGTTGAAGCTGCGGCCGCAGTCGCGGCAGCGGTAGGGCCGCTCGCCGGTGTGCAGCCGCTGGTGGGTGAGGAGGTGGGAGCTCTGCCCGAAGCAGCGCCCGCACTCGGGGCAGGCGTAGGGCCGCTCGCCCAGGTGGCTGCGGCGGTGGGTCAGCAGGTTGGAGCGCAGGCTGAAGCTCTTCCCGCACGCCTCGCAGGTGTTGGGGCGCGGCTGCGCTGCCCCGGCACCGCCGCCACGCTCCTGCTCCATCTCCTGCCCAGGGGACGTGCTCCCCCTCTCCGGGCTCTCCTCCTGCCTGTCACCTGCCAGGGAGATGGGCGATGGGGAGACGGCACTCAGGAGGGCAGGGACAGGAAGGGGGTGCCGATGCAGCTGGCAGCAGCCCCGTCTGGGCCTCAGGTGTTGACGCCACCGCCCTCTGCTCCCAGCCTGTGGGAACGGGCCCCGAGCCCAACACCGAGCCCAGCCCTGTCCCAATCCGGTACCTGCCCCGGCGTCTCCCCAGCTCGCTCCTGCCTCAGGGCCGCGGGTGCCTGGGTCCATGCGGGGCCAGGAGCCCTCCGTCCCCTGCGGAGAAGAGAAGAGGAATCAGGGGGTGGGTTGCCTGGGACAAGCGGCTTCCAGGCTGAGGGTCTGGCGGCAGCGCAGACCGCCAGCACAGGGCCTGGCAGAGGCCGCGTCCCCAGACAGCTCCCACCGCTGTTTCTGCCTGCACCATAACAGGGGCCGAGAGCCTGGAGCACAGCGAGGGGGCTGGCGGGCAACGGGGGCTCACAGAAATGATGCTTTGCCCATAAAACCTGCCTGAGGCCATGCAGGGCAGGCGGATGAAGGGTCTGCGGGTGCTGGGGGAGCAGAAACCCCACCCACGGGCAGGCTCAGGGCAGCCTGACGGCCCCCGGGCTCAGCATCCCTCCATGGAGGGATACGGGGGGGGCCCCCCCATCTGTCGTGGTCCCATTGTCCCGGCGTGGCATGGGTGTCCCCGTCCATCCCAACCCGCCGAGGGTCCTGCCACTATCCATGGGAGCAGGGACCCCCCCCCCCCCCCAAGACCCGCGGGTGGGAGTGGCCTGCCTGGATGGGTGGGTGGTGCAGGAAGGGGCTGGAGCAAGCAGCAGGGCTGCGGAGGGGATGCTGGGGGCCAGCGGGGCGGGGGGGTGGCCAGACCCGGCGCTCTGGGAGGCGGCATCCCAGCAGCACCCTGCTGCCCATACCCCCTCGCCCCATCCCGCCCTGGGCCCCCCTGTCCTGCAGGACCACAGGACAGCGAGGGCACACCGCAATGCCCAGAGCTCGCAAAGGTGCCCATGAAGAGAGTTGTGAAGACGCTAAGGACGGCTGCCTGTCTCATGCAGAAAAAAATTCTCTGTGCCGTGTATGTGTGACCTGGCACGGTGTTTCAGTGTTACGCATTGTACCTGCTGTGACGTGTCTGTCCTCGCCGCAGCTCGCTTTCGTCTCCGCAGTCTCGGTGTCGTCACAGGTTTTGTCGGACGCGCCGTTGGCCGAGGGGGTGGCAGGCACTCGGGCTCCTGTCGGGGTAGTGGCAACGGTTGGGCGCGGCCAGCAGTGGTGGCACAGCCGGCGCTTTGATGCTGCGGTGTATCTGCTGCATGCACATTTGTTCCCCCGGGAATTTGGGGTTCCCAGAGAAAAGGGCTGGTGGAGCTGGAGTGCGAAATCCTGAAGCAATCAAGCTGGACCGAAGTGCTTGTCCAACCTCCAGTCACACCGAGGTGCTCCCGTTGTTCTTCCTGGGATTTCCGACGTCCCTGGTTTCTGTCATTTTAATTCTTACTACTTACTATTTACTTTAAAACATCTAGAATAAAAACCTAAATAACAGTAACTAGAACAGAATGCCTAGACTCTAGTTGTTATGCAAAACTTTACAGACAGTAATTAGTCCCAATTTATATTATAAAACTAGAAGCAGCAAAATGTAAATAATAGAGCACTAGTTGGGATTAACGTCTGTAGAGAAACAACTCTAGTTAATCTTAAAAAAAAAAAGTCACAGGCAGTAGTTAATCCCACTTGGTAGTAAAGTTAGAGTGCAAATAATGGAAATACTCTTCAGAGGTGAATCATGACTAAATTTCATTGTAGCTATTACTTAACAAACTAGGTGGTAATTATTCCTAATCTGTATTGTAATTAAAAAAAAATAAATTTAGCAATCCTTTTTTAAGCGATAAAGATAGAAAACTAATTAAGGGCCATTAACAGCTACGTTTAAATATAGCCATTATTAAATAAATTGCAGGCATTAATGACGTCCAATTGGAAACCACATAAGGAAGTTGTAAATTTTAAAACGAAAATAGAATCGGAAAGCTAATCAGGAGTGTTTAAAACTTAAATTGTAACACGGCTGCAAGCTTAGTTCAGAGGCAATAGTGACTCAGGCTCAGAACCCAAAGCGTAATTGAAGTTTTAGTTTTTTAAAGACAGAGAAACAAAAAATGAGTCATTACATAACAGCTGTGTTTAAACGTAGGTATTAAGAAAATTCACAGGCGGTAACAGTTCTCAACCAGAACTAACAACATTGAAAGATTTAGCTTTAAAATAAAATTAAGAAACTAACAGCGTGTCACGACCGCCCGGACTTAACCATAGCCATTTTGGGGGGAACCCCCCCAAGCACAGGTACTAATTATTTCCAAGTAGACCTAAAAATAGAGGTGAAACCGGTGCAAATGAAAATTGAGCAGTACACAGTTAAACTGAATTTAAAAACATTCAGAAGACTAACTGGGCATCATTAACACCTCTTACTTATTTAATAACAGTAATGTTACATTCATGCGCTAACGATGCCCCGGCAGCACCGCCATCATCAAAATTTCCAGAGACGAAGCAGAGAGAGAAGGCTGATTTGGAGCCGTTTACTGTAACGGCATCTTGCTGTCGCGGTGGCAATTACAGCACGCCCGGTTCGGTTGCTAATTCCTAACAGGGAATCACGGTTGAGAAGAGCATTAACCTTTCCTTCCGCCTCCGCCGCCGTTTTCGGCACTCCTCCTCCTCCTCCCGGCAGCCGCAGGGAACCGGGGCCTCCCAGGCGCCAGCGGCCGCTCGCCGCGTTCGCAGCGCGGAGCCCTCAGCGAGGCGGTCCCGCGGCACCGGGACGGCAGCAGCCGGCCGCGCCCGAGGACGCCACTGCCCGCTCGCTGCTGCCGAGCTCCGGCCGAGCCCTCGCCGCGGCGCGGCCACCAGCACCAGCGGCCCGACCCCGTCGTGAACGACACCGCTTTAGCAGCGATGGCGGCTCCCACAGGCAGGCGGCTCGGCCACGCAGCGCGTCCCCCCCGCCCGCGCAACGACCCCTGAGCACCGCCCCGACCCCGGGCCCGCAGGGCAGCGGCCCGGAGGCGGAACCAGGGGCGGCGAGAGGGACGCGCCCGCGGCAGCAGCAGGCCGCGGGAGGCCCCAAGCCGCGGAGAAAGGCCCTCACGGGGGCCGGGCTGGGCCGGGCCCTAGAGAGCCGGGGCTCCGACGGGCTCCCCGCCACCCAGAGCGGCTTCTCAGGCAGGGAGGGAGGAAGGGAGGGAGGGAGGGAGGGACGGACGGACGGACACCCCCACCCCCCCGCGGCGACGGCCGCCCCGCTCGGCACCGACAGCGGCCGCCGGTACTCCGGTACGGGCTCTTACCGCGCTCCGGGGCCGCCCGGAAGTGCCCGTCGGTCCTCCGGAAAGCGCACTCTATGGGCCGGTGGTCCTCCAGCTCACCGGAAGTGCCCGTCGGTCCTCCGGAACGCGCACTCTATGGGCCGGTGGTCCTCCAGCTCACCGGAAGTGCCCGTCGGTCCTCCGGAACGCGCACTCTATGGGCCGGTGGTCCTCCAGCTCACCGGAAGTGCCCGTCGGTCCTCCGGAACGCGCACTCTATGGGCCGGTGGTCCTCCAGCTCACCGGAAGTGCCCGTCGGTCCTCCGGAACGCGCACTCTATGGGCCGGTGGTCCTCCAGCTCACCGGAAGTGCCCGTCGGTCCTCCGGAATGCGCACTCTATGGGCCGGTGGTCCTCCAGCTCACCGGAAGTGCCCGTCGGTCCTCCGGAACGCGCACTCTATGGGCTAGCAGTCCGCCAAGACATAGCAGAGAAATTCCGAACAAATAAAACCTTCTTCCAGGCTCCACCGAGGCTGGGCGGGGCTCTGCTGCATTCTAGGGCTTTGCCAAAGGCTGAATGGAGCCCTGCTTCTCTCCAGAGTGCCCCGGGGCCACAGGGGCCCTGTGCCAGGGGCGGTGGGGCCCTGCGAGGGTCGGTGGGGAACTGCTGGGGCCAGTGGGCCCCCAGGGATCCTCAAGCCGAGCTCGAGCTCCAGGGATGAGACTAAGCTCCTGAAGCCGAGCTCCTGGGACAAGGCTGAGCTCCTCAAGCCGAGCTCCAGGGACGAGGCTGAGCTCCTCAAGCCGAGGCCGAGCACCAGGGATGAGGTCGAGCTCCAGGGATGAGGCCGAGCTCCTCAAGCCAAGCTCCAGGCATGAGGCCGAGCTCCTCAAGCTGAGGCCGAGCTCCTCAAGCTGAGGCTGAGCTCCTCAAGCTGAGCTCCAGGGACAAGGACGAGCTCCGGGGACGAGTGGCTGAGCTGCAGCGGCCGAGCCGCTTGGCCCCGCAGCTCAGCTGCTCGGCCTCGGCCCCGGCCCCACTGCTTGGCTGCTTGGCTGCTCAGCCTCAGCCCAGCAGCTCGGCTGCTCCGTCACTTGGCTTCGGCTCAGCTGCTCGGCCTCGGCTCGGCTTCTAAGCCGCTCGGCCTCGGCCCCGCAGCTCAGCCGCTTGGCTGCTCGGCCACTCAGCCTCGGCTCAGCCGCTTGGCCCCGGCTCCGCAGCTTGCCCGCCTGGCCGCTTGGCCTTGGCCCTGCAGCTTGGCCGCTCAGCCACTCGGCCTCGGCTTGGGTGCTTGGCCTTGGCTCCACAGCTCTGCTGCTCGGCCGCTTGGCCTCCGCCCCGCAGCTCGGCTGCTCGGCTGCTCGGCCGCGGCTCAGCCGCTCAGCCTCGGCTCTGCTGCTCGGCCACTAGCCCGCTTGGTCTCAGCCCTCCAGCTCGGCCGATCGGCCTCGGCTCACGTGCTCGGCCACTTGGTCTTGGCCCCGTGGCTCGGCCGCTTGGCCCCGGCTCCGCAGCTTGCCCACCTGTCCGCTCGGCCTTAGCCCTGCAGCTCGGCTGCTCGGCCTCGGCCCCGCAGCTTGGCCACTTGGCCGCTTGGCTGCTCGGCCCTGGCTCCGCAGCTTGTCTGCCCGGCCACTCGGTCTCGGCCCTGCAGCTCGGCTGCTCGGCCTCATCCCCGCAGCTCGGCCACTCAGCCTCGGCTTGGCTGCTCAGCCGCTCGGCCTTGGCTCCGCAGCTTGGCCGCTTGGCTGCTCGGCCTCTCCGCCGCTTGGCCTTGACTTGGCCGCTCGACCGCTTAGTCTCAGCCCCTAGGCCGCTTGGCCTCGGCCCTGCAGCCCAGCCACTCGGCCTCGGCTCGGGTGCTCGGCCATTCAGCCTTGACCCTGCAGCTTGGCCGCTTGGCGTCTCGGTTGCTTGGCCTCGGCTCGGGTGCTCGGCCGCTTGGTCTCAGCCCCGCAGCTCGGCCACTTGGCTGCACGGCCTCAGCCCCACAGCTTGGCCATTCAGCCTCTTGGCCTCGGCTTGGCTGCTCAGTCTTGGCCCCGCAGCTCGGCTGCTTGGCCGCTTGGATGCCCGGCCTTGGCCCCGCAGCTCAGCCGCTTAGCCTCGGCCCCGCAGGTCGGCTGCTCGGCCGCTCTGCCGCTTGGCCTCGACTCGGCCTCTCGGCCTCGGCCCCTAGGCTGCTCGGCCTTGGCCCCTAGGCTGCTCGGCCTCGACCCTGTAGCCCGGCAGCTTGGCCTCGGCTCGAGTGCTTGGCTGCTCAGCCTCGGCCCCACAGCTCAGCCGCTTGGCCTCTCGGCCGCTTGGCCTCACCTCGGGTGCTCGGCTGCTCAGCCCTGGCTCTGCAGCTCGCTTGCCCCGCCACCCAGTCTTGGCCCCGCAGCTCGGCCGCTCGGCCTCAGCCCTGCAGCTCAGCTGCTCGGCTGCTCAACTTCGGCCCTGCAGCTTGGCCACTCGGCCTCGGCCCCACAGCTCGGACGTTCGGCCTCAGCCCCGCAGCTTGGCCGCTCGGCCCTGCAGCTCGGGCGCTCGGGCGCTTGGCCTTGGCTCTGCCGCTCAGTCCTGCAGCTTGTCTGCTCGGCCTCGGCCCTGCAGCTCGGCCCTCTCGGCCCCGCAGCTCGGCTGTTCAGCCGCTCAGTGTTGGCCCTGCACCTCGGCCGCTCAGCCCTGCAGCTTAGCTGCTCAGCCTCGGTCCTGCACCTCGGCTGCTCGGCTGCTCAGCCCTGCAGCTCAGCCGCTCAGCCTCGGTCCTGCAGCTTGGCCGCTTGGCTGCTCAATCCTGCCGCCTGGCCATGCGGCCGCTCGGCCGCTCGGCCTCGGCCTTGCACCTCGGCTGCTCAGCTGCTCGGCCCTGTAGCTCGGCCTCCTGCCTAAAGGGGGACCTCGCCTGCACGTGCCGGACACCAGCCCAAAGTGGGACTGTGCCTGCGTGTGCCAGATGCCAGTCCGAAGGGGGACCTCGCCTGCATGTGCCGGACGCCAGCCCCAAGGCGGGTGGCACCTGCGCGTGCCGGACGCCAGCCCAAAGGGGGACCTCCTCTGCACGTGCTGGACACCAGCCCGAAGAGGGACCTTGCCTGCGCGTGCCGGATGGCAGCCCGAACAGGATGTTGTTTGTCTGTGGCAGACGCCAGCCCGAATGGGACCTTGCCTGTTTGTGACGGATGCGAGCCTGCAGGGGACCTCGCTTGTGTGTGGCAGATGCCAGCCCGAACGGGACCTCGCCTGTTTGTGGCACACCGTTGGCGGATCCTGTTGCCAAAAGGCAAAGCAGGGTCATAGCAGAAGTTTTCCTTTCTGGGGATGGGCTCATCCGTCTCCTGCACAAATTTCTGTCATGTAGCAATGGGGACGGTAGCTTTCTTCTGTTTTCTTGACGAACAAGAGGATGATGGAGCACGTGACAAGAGCATGATCTTTTTCTCTTCCTTTGGCAGTACAGGCACCCAAGGCCAGCCTGCATTGAAGGAACAGCATGGGGATATCTGTGTCGAGCGTTAGCAGAGGAAGGAAGCTTCTTTTGGAGGCTGAGGCGATGAAGCAGAGTCCTTAATTGTTCTGTTTGATTTTCAACATGGGTGCGGGGAGGGCCTGGGACATGCAAAATGTGGTCCCGGACGGGGGAGCTGTCTATTACATGGGAGGCTGTGAGAGCTATCATGGACACCACCGGACTGGCATCCTGTAAGGATGCTTTCACATGTTTTCTTGTTTAGAGGCCAACCTTGGCTTTGGGCTGCAAAATAAAGTCTGCTAGGCTGGTGCCAGCTTGGCGGCAGCATCTGCCCACGGCAGCACCAGCTTGGTGGTGGTGTGTGCCCATGCCTGTGCCAGGTTGCTGGCTGTGTCTGGCTTGTGAGGGTTGGGGTAATTGGCCCCCTGTTCCCCATGGGCTCCAGCTGTGGCCCGGGGCAGCGCAGGTGGGACCTATGAGGTGAGGATGGGGCTGGGCCAAGGGTTTAAAAAGGGCTGAGGATGGGGCTGGCCCTGCTGTGCTGAGGGGCTCTACATGGGGAGGGGCTGCCTAGGCATGCCTGCCTGCGGGAGCTGGCTGAGGAGTGAAATGAAGGGGCTTCCCCAGGCAGCTGCCTCCAGCAAGGAACAGCCGGTCCCCACAGCTGGGACGGATCCCTCCCGGCCGTCCCCGACAGAGCGCACCACCAGCACGTGGTGCCGGGAGCTCGGTGCCCCCATCGGCCGCACGTGTGAGCTACCGTGTCTCTGGGAAGCCTCTTGGGAGAGGAGCATCGAGGCGTGCGGGCGAGGCAGCCGGCACTGTGGAGGAGGAAGGGGCAGAGGCCGAGAGAGAGAAGCCTCGGGGCGCTGAAGGTCTCCCCGTGGTGCCAGGAGCTGCGGTGAGTCGCGCGTCCCTCACGTGCATCCGGGCCCCTCTCTGTCCTCATTTTTAATTTGTTCTAGTCTGTCCTGTACCCAGTCGCTTTTAAAATTTTCTTTCTATGTCTCTATCTATTTAGGTTTTTTTGCTATTTTTAAATTTTCTCTGTCTTGATGTCTTTTGAATTGAAAAAACTTTAGAATTTTTGTTTCTATGTTCACTTTTATGTATTTTTCTGTCTCTATTATTTAATGTTTTTCCTATCTGTACTGTACATTGTGACTTCTAAAGTTTTTTTCTGTCTGCTTTTACCCAGATGTCTAACCCAATTTTTTTATTATTTCCAGACTTTCCTGTGTCATGTTGCTTTTGAATTTTTTTCTCTATCTACTTGTATCCAGTTCACTGTCTTTATTTTTTATTTCATGCTCATCTGCCATACCCTGTCGCTTTTTAGATTTTGTTTCTGTGTCTTTGTTTATTTAGTTTGCTGTCCCTATATTTTTTTTTCTTCCTTTAAGGCCTTTGTTTTTCATTTTTTTCTATGCCTACTTTTATCTAGTTTGCTATCTCTGTTTTTAAATTTTTTCTCCTCTGCCTTCTATCCTTTTGCTTTTTAATTTTTCTTTCTATGTCGACTTTTATTGAGCTGTCTATCCCTGTTTTTTAATTGTTTCTTGTTTGTCACATACCCTGTTGCTTCTTAAATTTTGTAGGTGGGTTGTGTGGAGTTATCGGGCACCAAAGCCAGCTCAGGTTGGGTCACTGCTGCACTTGTACTGCTTCTTCTAAGGCTTGTCCTCTGTTAATTCAGGTGGTTCCTGCTATAGTAATTCCTATAACATGCAACTCAAATAAATGGGTTACAACAATTTAAAGGTATATCCATTAGAATCTCCACCCCTGGTCCCTTTGGGCCAGGTTATAGGGTTTAACATTGCAATGAACTCCTCCCCTTGCTCCTAGCCTGGCTAGCAACAAGGGGTTTCTGCTGTAGTAATTCCCATAACATGCAACTGAAATCCCAGCTTACAACAATTTAAAGGTATTTCCATTACAATCTCCACTCCTGGTCACTTTGGACCAGACCATCGGGTTTAACTTTGCAATGAACTCCTCCCCTTGCCCCTGCTCCAGCTTGGACTTATCCACAGACTGTAGTCCCTTCAGAAGTAAACTTTCTCCAACATGGCCTCATGCACAGCCACTGACGCTTCGAGGTGCACCTGGTGCAGCATGGACTTCATCCACAGCCACAGATGCTTCGAGGTGCTCCTTATCCAGCGTGGACTTCATCCACAGCCACAGATGCTTCGAGGTGTACCTGCTGCAGCGTGGACTTCATCCACAGCCACAGATGCTTCGAGGTGCTCCTTATCCAGCGTGGACATATCCTTGGGCCACAATCCCTTCAGAGGAATACCTGCTGTGGCACAAACATAACCACAGCCACAGACGTTTCAAGATATACCTGCCGTGGCACGGGCTTATCCACGCGCACAGACGCTTCGGGGTGTCCTGCTCCCACGTGGATTCATCCACAGGTCACAGTCCCTTCGACTCGAGTTCACACTGGAGTTCCAGCCCGTCCAGTCCAGCAGCACAGAAACAGCAGCGATGCCCTGGCCATCTGCCAGCCCAGGCGCATGGCCATTGCTGTTATCAACATGTTCCCAGGCACAGCAGAGTAAGATGATAAGCAGTACAGCAGCACGGCAAGCAGCAAAGGTAAAAAAGCAGCCACTAACGAGCCCTAGACTGTAATATACAGTAAGGCAAGCAAGCCCAATGGCAAGCACGGAAGCCTGCCGATTAATAGCTAAACAGCAATAACAGCTATAACTTTGATCTAGCATATTCCAATCAAACCTGTCGTTATCTTGAACCCTTTGAGCCCCATGTTGGGCGCCAAAAAGGACTGTCGTGGTTTAGCCCCAGCCGGCAACTAAGCACCACACAGCTGCTTGCTCACTCCCCCCTGATGGGATGGGGGAGAGAATCAGAAGGGTAAAAGTGAGAAAACTCATGGGTTGAGATAAAGACAGTTTAACAGGTAAAGCAAAAGCTGTGCATGCAAGCAAAGCAAAACAAGGAATTCATTCACTACTTCCCGTGGGCAGGCAGGTGTTCAGCCATCTCCGGGAAAGCAGGGCTCCGTCATGCGTAATGGTGACTTGGGAAGATGAACGCCATCACTCCGAATGTTCCCCCTTCCTTCTTCCCAAGCTTTATATACTGAGCATGATGTCCTATGGTATGGAATAGTCCTTTGGTCAGTTTGGATCAACTGTCCTGGCTGTGTCCCCTCCCAACTTCTTGTGTACCTGGCAGAGCATGGGAAGCTGAAAAGTCCTGGACTAGTGCAGCAACAACTAAAACATCTTTGTATTATCAACACGGTTTTCGGCACAAATCCAAAACATAGCCCCATACCAGCCACTATAAAGAAAATTAACTCTATCTCAGCTGAAACCAGGACAGTACCTCTCGGTTTGTAAGAACATCTCCTCCCTCTTCCTCAGAGCAGTCTTTTTGTCCTCTCCTCCATCTCGCTTGCCTCCAGTGGGTCAGTGTCTCCCTTGTGACATCCATACTCTGTTCAAGTCCCCTCCCGAGTACCTTTGTGCCCTCAAGCCTTCTTCTGTCTCTCTGGCCATCTCGGCACCCCTCTGTTTCTGTCACGACGCTTCCTGCGAGCGCCCTTGTGTTCCATGGCCATCCTATAGTTCTGCAGCAGGCTTTGTATCTTTCTTATTCAGAGACAACTCTTCCTCAGGCTTTCATTTTCCCTCGGAGCACTTTTACCTTTGCTCAGCAACGTTGGATGCCTCTGTTCGGTCCCCGGTCTCCTGAGGAGATCTCTACTCTGTTCAGATCCCCTCCCGAGTACCTCATTGTGTCAGCAATCTTTTGTTTGTCTCTTTGTCCATGTTTCCCCCGCCCTCTGGAGCCCCCTCATTCCTGTCATGACGCCTCCCGAGACTGTCCTTGTGCCCCACGGCACCCTTCGAGCTCTGCAGCCCTCTTTGTGTGTGTCTCTTATTCGGACAGAACCCCTCCTCAGGCTTTCGTTGTGCCCCACAGCTCTCTTACCTTATTTACTGCCGTCTAGGATGTCTCCATTCGGTCGCTCATCCCCTGAGGACATCGCTGGGACACCCTCTTGGGTTTTGTGTTGTGTGCCAGAGCTGCTTTCTGTCTGTCTCTCTCGCTCTCGGCACCCTTCTTCTGCCGTCACCGTGCCTCCCGAGGCCGTCCTCGTGCCCCGCAGCCCTCTGTGGCTCTGTAGCGCAATTTGCACCCTTCTTGCTCCCGAGAACCATTCCTGATGACATCTTTAATCTCCAGAACACTCATGTTGTCCTCTGTGCTAGCTAGGACACCTCTGTTCAGTCCCTGGTCCCCTGAGGACATCTGTAGTCTGTTCAAATCCCCTCTGGACTTTTTCATTGTGTCCTCGAGCCTTCTTTTGTCTGTCCCTCTCAGAACCCCTCTGCTACTGTCACGATGCCTTCCGAGCAGCACACTTTTAGCTCCGTAAGCCCCCTTTGGACTCACTTTGTTGCAATCGCACCTCTCCCAAGATCTCTGTTCCCAAAAAAGAGTGCTCTTGTTCTTTTCTATGCCATCTAGGATTGCTCTGGAGACATTCCTTGTGCTCCACAGCATTTTGGTAGCACTTTACCTCCCTTTTAGGGGTCTCTCTCATGACCCCTCTGCTGCCAGTCATCGTGCCTCCCGAGACCTTCTTTGTGTCCCACAGACCCGTTTTTGCTCCGTTAGCGGACTTTGATCCTCTCTCGTTGTCTCCGAACCCCGTCCTCCGGTTTGTTTGTGACTGGAGCGCTCTTATCATCCTGTCTGCCATCTAGGGTGCCTCTATTTGGTCCCAGGCCTCCTGAGGCCACATCTACTCTGTTCACATCCCCTCCAGACTTCCTCCTTGTGTCCCTGAGCCGCCTTTGGTCTCTCTGGCCCATTTGGGACCCCTCTGATGGTGTCACGATGCCTATCGATGCCTTCAAGGTTGCCCTTGGCACACTTAGTTTTGTAGTGGACCTTGCACCCCTCTTGTTCCCTCAGAAGACTTCCTGAGCCCATATCTGTGATGCAGCCCAGGCATTCTGTCCTCTCTTCCCTCTAGCTGGCCCTCTGATGACACGTTTACTTGATTCAGATCCTCTCTGGATTTAATCGTCGTGTCCCCAATCCTTTTTCTGTCTCTCTGGCTCTCTCAGGACATTTTTTTTCTCCCAGTCACGATGCCTCCCGAGACCTTGCTTGTGCTCCACACCCATCTTGTAGCAATTTGAGCTGTAGAGCACTCATTTGTTCCTCTACGCTATCTAGGATTCCTGTGTTCAGTCCCTGGCCACCTGAGACCATCTGTACTCGGTTCAGATGATCACCTGAGTTCCTCCTTGTTGTCCCAAGCCTTCTCTTGTCCATCAACCCCCCTCAACATCCCTCTTCTCCAGTCATGATGTCTCCTAAGACCTTTCTCGTTCTCCACAGCACCCTGTAGCACATTATCTCCCTTTCCATCTTTCTTGTTCTGTCAGAGCCTCCCATCTGTCTTTGCTACTCGGCGCTCCTTTATCTTCCCCTCTGCCATCAAGGGTGTCTCTGTTTGGTTCCTCTCTCACTCAGTCATCTCTAGTTTGCCTAGGCGCCCTCCTGAGACTCCGAGGCCCTTGCCGTGTCTCTACGCCTTCTTTTCTTACCCTGCCCGCCCGGAGCGTTGCCTGTTTGCCCTGTGTGGGTCCACAGTGTGAGTTATCTATGATGTGGGTGCGCTGATCCCTTTCAGAGTGTGTCAGAGGGTCGGGATTTTGTTCTATTTGGTGTCACGTTGTTCTGTTTTGTGCATTTGTTGAAGATGTGAGTTTTGCGCAGGAGGAAGCCGGCTATCTGAGTGGTTTTGGGATAAGGTGGGGTACGCGTGTTTTTAGGTCATATCTTCTTTGCCACGTGTTTTGAACTAATTGTATCTGATTTTCCTAGTGACTCACAAAGGGGTTTGGGGCACACCGATGGTGGGCGCTGTCGCCAAAAGGCAAAGCAGGGTCATAGAGTTTTCCATTTCTGGGGATGGGCTCATCCATCTCCTGCACAAATTTCTGTTATGTAGCAATGGGGACGGTAGCTTTCTTTTGATTTCTTGAAGAACAAGAGGATGATGGAGCACGTTACAAGAGCATGATCTTTTTCTCTTCCTTTGGCAGTACAGGCACCCAAGGCCAGCCTGCATTCAAGGAACAGCACGAGGATATCCGTGTCGACGGTCAGCAGAGGAAGGAAGCTTCTTTTGGAGGCTGAGGCGATGAAGCAGAGTCCTTAATTGTTCTGTTTGATTTTCAACAAGGGTGCGGGGAGGGCCTGGGACATGCAAAACATGGTCCCGGACGGGGGAGCTGTCTATTACATGGGAGGCTGTGAGAGCTATCATGGACACCGCTGGACTGGCACTTGAACCCGGTGCTTGGCTTGACCGACCTGGCAGGACCATCCTGCTGTCTGAAGTAATGAATACTTCTGCGCTGAGATTTTAATAGCTTGGTCTGCATCGCCTTTGGCTTTTCCTTATTGAGCTCGTATTTTGGCAAGAAGCATCCCTCATCCAGCATCTGGGTCTGAGGGGTCTCCATTAGACTTTGGGCACCTGTCCTGTCATATTCTGTATCTGTCTGCACTCGGGTCTCCTGTAACTCCTACGCAGTTTTGTCTTAAGACTTTATAGTGCAGTGTTATCCAATAGGAGCGTTCTGCACGCAAGCAGCTACCAGCAGCCCGGTCTCCTGTGCCGTATACGTCGGCGCTTTCGTGCGAGCACGCTGCCTCCCGAGGGGTTCTCCGTGCTGCAGTTTGTGGAGTCATTTGGGAGTTATTTGTCCATAAAGGAAGAGTCTGTGGTTACACCAGCCACGGTCATTCGCTACCCGTACCTCTTTTGGCCTACCAGTCTCTGCCTATATTTGAGTCATCTGGCAGTAACTGTAATTTTTGTGTGTCGGTGGGTGGTTTGACTTCTTCTTGCAGTTTAAGTAATAGATCTAGGCTAAGCAGGATGGTTGAGCCTCGGGCCGTGGCCTGCTTGGTGTTGCCTCTGGATCGACAATTAAGTTGAGACAGGTGGGTGTTTGTGGGGAAGCAAGTAGTATATAAATCTTCAATGGCAGGAGGACGATGTATCGTATTTTAATCTTGGGGTTTTTCCCTTGGTTTTGTTCCTCTCTCGCTCTCTCGTTGTTTTCCTTCTCTTTACAATTTATTATTATTATTTTGTTCCAATTATTAAAGTGTTCTTATTTCAACTCACGAGTTTTCTTATTTTTGCTCTTCTGATTCTTTCCCCCATCCCACCGGGGCGGGAGGGCGAGCGAGCGGCCGTGTGGTACTTAACTGCCGACTGGGGCTAAACCACAACGGTCCTTTTTGGCACCCAATGTGGGGGCATGAATGGTTTGAGATAATAACAGATTAACCAGAGCATATTAAGGAATTCAGATCTGTTAATAGTTGCGGGTCACGGTATGGATTCATCTGTTCTCGATATTGGTTTATCTGATCCGCACCATGCTCATTTTTTTGCTGTACATGTTAAAGATCGGTGTTGGCTTTTGCAGTTTCCTGTGCTCTGCAGTGATTAGTGATGTTTTGCCTGGGAGATTTGTTATTAAAACAGTGACCTTGAGTTTACTTTGGCATCTATTTTTCATACGGAAACCATTAGCGTGTGTCAGGTACCACCTCATGAAGACAATTAGCAATTATACTTCTTCCTCTGAGAGGTTTTTTTATGGAGGAAATACAAAACGGCAGCTTGACTACTTTCTACAATGTTTCCTCCTTTGTTACAATAACTTTTCACTATCTTGAACATCCTTGGGTAGTTAAGATACGTCTATCGGTATCGCTTGGGAATATTGTTTTGGTTTTGTCTAAGGTTAGTAAGCAATTTAAGAATATCATCCAGAGATCTGCCCCAAAGCTGGTCTTTCTTTGCTACGCGGCACTCCTTTATCTTTCTCTCTGCCATTGAGGGTGTGTCTATTCGGTTCCTCTCTTGCTCAGTCATCTCTAGTTTGCCTAGATGCCCTCCTGAGACTCCAAGGCCCTCACTGGGTCTCCAAGCCTTCTTTTCTTACTCTGCTGCCTCCTCATTCCTTTACTGTCTATAACAATGTCATCTGAGTCCTTTCTTGTACTCCGCAACGCTCTTGTAGCACTTTGGCTCCATTTTTATTTTGTGGTTTATTTGTTTTGTGCACTTCAGAGCGCACTTCAGAGCTTTGCCATCTAGGATGCCTTCATTCAGCGCTCGGCCTCCTGATGACATCTGTATTTGGTTGAAAACCCCTTCAGAGTTCCTCATTGTTATCTCTGAGTCTTCTTGGGTCTCTCGGGCCCCCTCGGGACTCCTCTGCTCCCTTTACCAAGGTCTCGTGAGACATCTCCTATGCCCCAGAGCCCTGTTTTAGATTGGCAGGGCACTTTGCACCCCTCTTCTCCTCAGAACCCTTCCTGAGTCCGCGTCTGTTACCCGGGTCAGTCTATGACCAGGAGAGCTCAGAGAAGGCTCCCTTAGGCTGTCATTTTTATAGATAAAGTGGTTGGCTCGTAGTCAAATTGCATGTGATAGGAAAGCTATGCGTGAGGCTCCTTGTACCCACAACTGTCTTTGTTCCTTGATAAAAGAGTCTGTGAAAAGCCATCTGCTATTCACGTGTCAATCGCATGATCGGTGTTCCAAGCTCATGTGTATCGATGCTCACCGTGCCACTCGGCTTCTTTGTGGGTTCTCAGGGAACAGATCGGAACCGGAGGAGTTCTCGGCCCGGCCGCGGCTCAGGCCTTTACCTCCTTTGGAGCCTGTACCCACCTATTGCTAGCTTGGTTAAGAGGTCGAGTGCATCCATCACGCTCCACCCCGTCACTACAGTCAATCCGCTTTATCGACTCATGGAGCGGTAGCACGGTTACCTCTTGCCTCTGTGTCATAAATACGTGGTGTATCGCAGATCAGTGGTAAGAGTGCAATTATTTGATAAGCTGTTTAGTTTAAGTGTCCTAATTAATGTGAGTTATATACTCTTTTACGTACAGAATCAATTGATTGTACGCATTTTATCTCCTGGCTTGATATAATTTGTTTCATTTTTTGCCGAGCTTTGATATACAGAACGATTATAAGCAATAAACATAGTAAGGTTAAAACTAACACAACTACAATAGGATGCAATGTAATCAATTTGCCATGTTGACCAGAGGGTTCTTCCCTCATTAATGTGTAGGGGTGCTGTTGTAGCAGGGTGATCTGTTTGCAACTTCCATTTACATTGGGGGCATTCTGTAAGGATGATTTCACGTGTTTTCCTGTTTAGAGGCCAACCTCGGCTGTGGGCTGCAAAATAAAGTGCTTCTCGGCCTGTGGGGCCTAATTTTTGATGTAATCGTTCCCCCCCGTCGGTACCATTTGGGATCTGGTGTATCTCCTGTTTTTGTTCCCCTAATTCTGGCTAATACGTCTACTTGTTGGCGATTCATTTTGCGGCTGGTTGGTCATTGTGTACATGGCCTTTTTCCCATCCCAGTTTAAAGGGTGCCGGTTTGGCTATATCTAATAGTAATTGCCAGTCTTCAGTTCTCCAAACTGGGGATCTATTTACTTTCCAATTTAGGGCTTCCCATTGATAAAGCCATTGCGTGGCACCTGCCCACACGGCCTAGGAGTCGACATAAGATCACTTTTGCTCTGTTTTGTGCTGCTAGAACAACTGCCCTTAGTTCTCCCACTTGTGCCCTACCTTCCCCACCTTCTATTACTTGTTTGCCGGTGGTAATTTCTAATGCAGTGGCTTTAGTACCGCCATTTACCCTCTTTGCTGAGGCATTGGCAAACCAAATGCCTTCGGTCGGTGTTTTCTCCGCGAGGGGAGGCGCATTGAGAATCGGTGAGGGTTTACATGGCTCTTTTAGTGCTAGGGGGTCAGTGTTTACAGGTATTTGTAATTTGGAAATTTTTGTATGTCCTTCAGTCAATTACATTTCATCTGCTACTCCCATCGGGTAGGCGTACCATTTTCCGGTGGTGGGTTTCTGTGCAATTCCTTCTGGTGGAGAAGTTTCCTAGATTGGGGCATCTGTAACTGTTTTATTTTACTTAGGGTGTCCGGTGGGATTGCCACACTACCTGCAATCTACCAAGTACCTAAAAAGTTTACTTCTCTACTCGGTCCCTGACGTTTTTCTAGTGGGATTTCAATTCTAGGGGGAAGCTGCCCCTTCCTCCACCTTTTCAGCGGAGGTCCCTCTGATTAGGATATCATCTATATATTGGTACAGTTTCACATCTTGAGGGAGTGAGACTGTCTGTAAGAACTCGGTGAGCGCAGCATGAGCAATCGGGGGTGAATGTTTATATCCCTGTGGGACTCTGTTAAAAGTGTCTTGTATGCCTTTCCAAGTAAAAGCAGATTTCTCTTTATCCTCCTCCTGCAAGGGGACCATAAAGAACGTATCTTTCACATCTAGCACTGCCATCCACAGGTGCGTGGCGGTTGTAGCGTGGCTGTCAAAGTTGCAATATTAGGTACTGCAGCCGTTAGCAGAGCTGCGTTGGCATTTAGGCACCGATAATCAATTGTCAGACACCATCTCCCATTCGGCTTTTGGACTGGCCAAACCGGTGAATTGTATGGGGAGTGGGTTCTGGAAATAATGTGCCATTTTTCCAAGTCTGCTATTACTTCAGAAATTCCGTTTCGTGCCACAGCAGAAATCGGGTATCAGAGTACGTTAGTAGTCTTGGATTCGGGGATCGCAGGGGCTGCGTGGAGTACGTGCGCCGCATTCTCCCGATTTCTGTTGGGGTTAGGGTTGATATTTGAACTGCAGGACCATACGCTGCTGTCGGGCAGGCACCAGGTTCAGCTGTTCAAAACATCAAAACTCAAAACATTTTCACTGTGATCTTTGATTGCAAAGCGAGTAGACGACATGCACTTCTCGCTTGGGAGCCATAAATTAACTTTCACGGCTTGGCAAGTAACACTCGCTCCGTTCACTCCGGTTATTTTAACTGTCTGCCGTCCGAGTCTGTCGCGGATGGAGCGATGGTGCGCTTCACTTGCAACAGAGAAGTAAAAATATAGTTTATTGATACAGAATAGGGAGTTAAAGTTCAATGCGACAGTGTTTTAACGAGATTTGATGGCGAGGTACACTTGATTATTTACTGCATAGAGGACAAGGTCAGACAAAACTGTCAGGGAGACCCTCCCGTTGAGTCACGAGGTTCGGAAAAAGATCCCCTTGCTTTCTAAACTCCTCCTCAGAGAGGAGTCTAAGTGCGGCTGGATCCAGTCCTAGTCCCAGACTCGGTCAACGGTTTATGTCTAAAGGACTATATGTGCGCAATCAATCCTTTATATCACTTAGCTAAGATTTCAAAGTTTAGCACGTTGTTAAGTCACTTACCGAGGACCTGTTGCGGCAAGGAATCTCTCGGCCTCGAGGAGTAACCTTGAGAGGCGTCCCCGCTCGAGGGGAGATCCCGGCGTGCAGCCCGCTGCCGTGCAGGAGACCTCAAAGGGCTCTCGGGCCGCTCGCTATTTATGGGGTATAAGATGATTGACCCATAGTCATATTAGCATGCCGACCACAGATTTTAGTTTCTTTGGTGGGTGCATTGCACAATAGCCCTAGGCTCTTGTGTCGCTATCTGTCTCCTGAATCCGCTTTGAGCCGATGCAGCCATCGTGACCAGATGCGTCCATTACAATTGCCACCGGTGGTTATCACCTGAGCAGGGTTGCAGGAGATAAAGGTCGGGGGCTGGGGAAGCACACCATCACAGGGTCGCATGCCCAGCTTCTCGGCATTTTGTTGTGTTAGTATTGAAATTTCTGCTTCCGTATCTATTAGAAATGTTATCAGTTGTCACTGAGGGCCAACTGGAATTAAAATATAAGGGCCTCCTTCACGTAGTCATGGCTAGGCTTCCGCTCACTGGACAGACCGGCCCAATTGCTCTCCTGGCGTTATTTGTTTTTTGATCTCAAGCTTTGTAATTCCTCCTTAAGGGGGAGGAAAGAGTTGTCGCTCTTTCTCGGAGCTGGCAATGGCGCCGGAGTATTTGGAGTACGTTCTGTCCTTTCTCCATCGCCGTGTTTCTGAAATGCTTGAATTAGATTCAGGATAACGCTAGTAGGCTGTCCCTTAATCGCAGCTCTGGGAATGCCCAGTGTCAATGCTCTCCTCCACAGTTCATTTCTCTACTCCCGAGACTCTGCTCGTGGGTCTTTAGGTGTATTTTCCCTTGGTTTAGTTCCTGTTCCCTGTGGGGGTGTTTGTTTTACCGGTCGCATTCGATGATCTCCTGTTTGGGATCTTGGGTCCGATTTCTTGGTCGACAGATCATCCCGCTCTAATCATGGCTACGATTTACAATACCATGCATTAATTCTGCCCGTGTAGGGAGTTGTCTGTGGGGATCATCACCATCAAATTCCTCATTTTGCCCTGTGTCTCTTTTACTCTCATCCCATTTTGCAATTAAATAAGGTTTAAGAATTGCCAGGGCTCCCCTAATTAGTGGCTTTAGCCTGTTGTAATCTACAGTAGCAGATATCGGGGTATCACTGGACTCTCCACGTTTATGCATATGCAGGTGGCTTTGGCAATGGCAGTGGAGAGTTCACTTAGGGAATGGACGGGACTTACAGAAGGTTCACCTCCATCCAAGCCATCTATTCCCCCAGCCCAGTAGGCTACCCTACTGGTGATAGAATGGCCTTCATCTGTCAGGTTGGGTCCTAGGTTTAAGGAAATTCCTGTACCCCAATAACAGTTTGCTTTGTCTCCACTCAACATTATTCGGTCACCACCGCTGAGGCGGACGCACCGCAAATATTCAGTTTCAGTGTCACGTAGCTTTCTGCTGTATTTCTCTTGTAATTTTGCCAGTCGTAATGCATCCCATGGAGTGCTTTGCATACTCTATCGCTGACCGCCTCCTCGAGGTCCTTCAGAGTATTCTGCTTTAATAATGGGCCTAGTCTTATATTCGTAGGAGTCCGGAAAGGGTAGCGGGTTAGCATTTTCTTCTTCACGGTCATCTGGATCACCCCAGTATCACCATCCCAATCCTCTGGGGACACTGTGAGTTTCCTAATTGGCATGGCATTAGGGGGATGCAGGGCTGCATGAGCATCATCTCGATCTTTTCTTCCAACTTTTGTGTTTTCTCCTTTTCTTCCTGTAATTGTTGCTGCAGCTGCTCCATTTTCAAAGACAGTATTAATTCAGCTGCCTTTCTGCCTTCTATTTCTTCTTTTAGGTCCTGCTCCTTTTTATTGTTCTTTTTCCTATCCTGATAAGCAGCTTCTAAACAGGTACCTAGCACTTTGCCAATAATTCCTTTCCCGTTTCCATCCTTTATATGTCCCCTGGCCGCTTTTAGCTCTTCTTTCACGGCTTCCTAATCATGCCACTTATCACGAGCCCATTCTTCTGAGAATTTGGGACTCGGACTTATTCCACGTTTCCATAAGTAAACAGCAATACTACTTGCCATCCTGCCAACAACACCGGTTTGTCGCAAAAGAGCGCTTTAGACTGCTTAAAAAAAGAAGATCACTGTCAAAGGTGTTGGAAAAAATGGTTTTAATATGACGTTGTAAAAGTGCAACTTAACAAAGTTCAGTGGCAAGGTTCACTCTATTAATTACTGCATGGAAGAAACGTACAAAGGAAAATTGGGTTACACTCGAGTTAGAATGATTCGTAGAGAGACCGGGAATATAAAAGGGTACGGAGGACCCTCCCCTTGAGTCACCAGGTTCGGAGTAGACCCCTTGCTTTCTAAACTCCTGATGGAGCTTAGGTGCGGCTAGGTCCAATCTTAGTCTCAGACTTGGACAACAGTTTATGTCTAAGGGATTACATATGCAAAATTTATCAATGTTGCCCTACTACAAGGTTATGCGTGATATAGGTCGCTTACCAAAGATCTGCTGTTGGTAAAAGGTCTCTCTGCCTCGAGGAGCGACCTTGAGAGGTGTTCCAGCTCAAGGGGAGATCACCGCTATACAGCCACGCTGCCTAGCAGGGAGAGCTCAAAGGCGGCTCGCTTTGGCTGTCATGTTTATAGATAAAGCGGCCAGCTTGTAGTCAAATTACACACGATAGGAAAGCTATGCATGAGGCTCCTCGTACCCACAACTTTCTTTGTTCCTTGCTAAATGAGTCTTGGAAAGGCCATCCGGTATTCACGTGTCGATTGCACGATCGATGTTCCAAGCTCGTATACATCATAAGACAGCTCAGGTTGGGTTACTGCTGCGCTTGCACTGCTTCTTGTAAGGCTTGTCCTGCATTGGTTCAGGTGGTTCCTGCTATAGTCATTCCCATAGCGTGCAACTCAAATCCTGGGTTACAACAATTTAAAGGTATTTCCACTACTGTCTCCACCCCTGGTCCCTTTGGATCAGACCATTGGGTTTAACATTGCAATGAGCTCCTTCCCTTGCCCCTGCTCCGGCTTGGACTTATCCACAGACTGCGGTCCCTTAGGGGACTACCTGCTCTAAGTGGTGCCTCATCTATGAGCCAGTCTCTCCAGGGCTCTACCTGCTGCAGCATAGACTTACGCACAGCCACAGTCGCTTTGAGGTGCCCCATTCCGGCGTGGCCTTCTCCATGGGCCACCGTGCCTTCAGATATATACGTGCTTCAGCACGGCCTCGCCCACAGCCACAGTCCCTTCAGAAGTAAACCTACTCCAACGTGCCCTTACTGACAGCTGCAATCCCTCCAGGGGTGTACCTGCTCTGCCGTGGGTTTATCTAAGGCCACATGCTTTCAGGTGCTCCAGCATGACCTCATGCACAGCCACTGATGCTTCAAGGCGTACCTGCTGCAGCATGGACTTATCTACAGCTATAGTTTCTTTGAGGTGTACCTTTTTCCAGCGTGCACTTATCCTTGGGCCAGTATCCCTTCAGAGGTATACCTGCTGCAGCACAGAAATAAGCACGGCCACAGATGTGTCAAGAGGTACCTGCTGTGGCATCGGCTTATCCACGGCCACAGACACTTTGGGGTGTCCTGCTCCCACGTGGAGTCATCCACAGGTCACAGTCCCTTTGACTAGAGTTCACAATGGAGTTCCAGCCTGTCCGGTACAGCAGCACAGAAACGACGGCGATGCCCTGGCCATCTGCCCGCGCAGGTGTAGTCTAACAGGAGCTGGTGGAAGGCCAGGGCTTTCGTAAAGCCGATAAGGGGGATTCAGACTGGAAAGGGGAACATCTAAACAAGCATTACTGTCCTTGGGAGTAAAGCACATCCTGGAGAAATATGTAAGCTAATTACCATGTTTTAGGAACCATGTGAACCTACTAGTAGAAGTGTGATAAAAAGCACCCTCAGGCAAACTGTCCTTATTATAATAATAAAAGTCACACCCCTTGAGCCGGAGACCCTGGCGCAAGCAGAGTGCCCTCACCTCTGAGCGTGCACAGCATATTGAAGTAGCACTGTAGCTTTAAGTTGAAGTAAGAGAAATGTAGACCAATAGAAAACTGCTTTGTGTAATTACTTATGCCTAAGTATAACTAGACCATATAAATACCGTAGCTGCGTGACCGAACTTTGTGCTAGCTTTGCGGAGCTACTGCCTAGCACCCATCTCTGCGCAGACATGACATAAAAATACCTCTGCCCTGTGTGTATATTGGCGTCCCGCACACCGGGTAAACGACCTCACGCTTGTGGGATAACAGTTTTGACACCCCAGATGGGACCGAGCTGACAGCCTCGCCCGGTTCGTCTTGCCGCATCCGACAGGGAGAAGAGGCCTGAGCGGACTCCAGCGCGCACCGACCCGTCGATCCGGGACTCCTTCAGCTCCTCTCCTGCAGTCGGGCGGTAAGCGACATGATGGCGCAATGCTAGTGAAAAGAGGTATTTTTGGGGGATTGGAGAAAAGGGGGATAGGGGCAAGATCTCCTGGGAAGCAGGCAGCCTCTGTTCTGTTCTGGGCTCTGCATAAGACGTGCCAGGAAAGATACGCGGCAGTAGCATAGTTCTGTTTGTTTCTCCACGCTGTCCCGTTCAACAGAGGGAGACGTCCCTCGTTCTGGTTTGTGTAGAAATGCTGGGTTTTTTGGCACCGATACGGGTACTGCCACTTCCCAGGAGGCATCCCTTTGCTCTCCTCTAGGATGCATCCTGAAGCATTGCAATAAATTTGGGGGAGATGCCATGACTAAAAATCGGCTAAAACGATATTGTAATCAATGGTGGCCATGATATCCACGGGAAGATGGTGAAAAATGGCCTGAGAATGGATCCTTGAAATATAACACTATATCGGAATTAATGTTGTATTGTCCGAGAACTGAAAAATGGGATGAAATGCCTTATGTGGATATATTTTTTTCGTTAAGACATGATTGGGATATTAGGAAGAAATGCGGTTTAGTGGATTCTAAACATCAGATTGCAATATATGTGTTAAAAGAGAAAAAGGGAAAACCTCGTTGTATTGAACTGGAAAATTCAGAAGAGGATATTCAGCTGTTGGTAGCTCCCCCAAAACAGTCAGAAGCTGATAGCTCAAGTGATAATGGAGTTGTGAGTGCTATCTCTAAAAGAACAAGGGGACAGAAACCGATGGTTCGAGCTCCCCTCGGACAGGCTGTAGGGCCCGAAGGAGCACCGGTATCCGTACACGTACCTTTTACTGCTTCTGATTTATTAAAGTGGAAACAGGCAGTCGGATCCTATCGGAACAATCCAGAAGGAATGTATAGTACTATTAATCGTGAGTCATAATCCTAACTGAGGAGTTGTACAGGCTCTCCTAGAATATTTGTTTACCACTGAGGAGAGGAGAACCATTTTAGAGAAGGCCAGAGAGGGACTGATCCAACAAGGCGGGGGGGTGCCTAATACCAATATGTACCTCCCGAAAAAGGATCCGGAGTGGGATCCAACACAAGTGTGTGGGATTACAGAGGGTAAAGGAATATCCAAAGTTAATTATGTATGGGATTCAACATGGAGTGCAAAAGCCCAAGAATTTATCTAAACTATCTGAAGTAAGGCAGGGGGGATAAGGAAACCCCATCAGCCTTCTATGAGAGATTGTGTGAAGTAGCTCGAAAATGGACCGATCTGGATCCGGAAGATTGATAGCAATTCAAAGTTATTTAACAGGCTGTTTATTGGTCAAGCGGCAGCAGATATGAGAGAGAGATGACAAAAGGTAGAGGGCGAGGGTAGCATGACAGTCTCACGGTTCTTCTCAATCGCATATGAGGTACGTAATAATCAGGAGGAAATAGAAGAGAAGGAGAAGCGGGGATGAGTAAAGCCGCAAGCTTCTTTGTTGGCTGCCTTGACGGAAGAACAAGAAAGAGGGAGAGAAAATACACGAGGTGAATTTTGTGGGTGAGGAAGGGGCCGTAGAAATAATAGTAGAAATGGTTATGACATTCCCCTGAGAATGAATTGGCATGCAAATTGTAAGCAAGAGGGCTATTGGAAAAAAGATTGTCCACGCCGTCTGAGTAATCGGGAAAGAGAGACAGAAGAAGGGGTTGGAGTCATGATGGAGATTGGGTTGGACTGAAGGGGGCATGAGGAATCTATTAAAATTTCCCCAGACGATCCTCTGGTTCTAGTCAAGCTGGGGAATGAAAGAATAGATTTTTTTTTTTTTTTTTTTTTTTTTTGAATTGATAGTGGAGCCACACATGCTGTAGTAAGTAGTTGTAGGGGACTGTCCTGGTTTCAGCTGAGATAGAGTTCATTTTCTTTATAGTGGCTGGTATGGGGATATGTTTTGGATTTGTGCTAAAAACGGTGTTGATAATACAGAGATGTTTTAGTTGTTGCTGCACTAGTCAAGGACTTTTCAGCTTCCCATGCTCTGCCAGGTGCAGAAGGAGCTGGGAGGGGACACAGCCAGGACAGTTGATCCAAACTGACCAAAGGGCTATTCCATACCACGTGACGTCATGCTCAGTATATAAAGCTGGGGAAGAAGAAGGAAGGGGGGGACGTTCAGAGCGATGGCATTTGTCTTCCCAAGTAACCACTACACGTGATGGAGCCCTGCTTTCCTGGAGATGGCTGAACACCTGCCTGCCCACGGGAAGGAGCGAACGAATTCCTTGTTTTGCTTTGCTTGTGTGCGCGGCTTTTGCTTTACCTGTTAAACTGTCTTTATCTCAACCCACGAGTTTTATTACTTTTGCTCTTCCGATTCTCTCCCCCATCCCACTGCGGGGGAAGTGAGCGAGTGGCTGTCTGGTGCTTAGTTGCCAGCTGGGGCTAAACCATGACAGGGACCCTTAAGCAGAACTAAAATAAGCGTTGTTGGTGCAACAGGGAAAAAGACTTTAAGGCCGTTTTTACAACCTATGGAATGTTCCATTGGAAACACTAAATTAACTCATGAATTCCTTTATGTGCCAGAATGCCCCCTACCATTGCTTGGGTGGGATTTACTTGTAAACGGAATGCACAACTAACTTTTTCTGAAGACTCTGTTCAGTTGCATATTCCTCCAGAGACTGCCTGGAAAGCCCAGATATGCTTGCTTATCGAGAAAGATCCTAATGAAAAAATGAATATTTCAGAGGACATACTAAATGCGGTCATACCCCCGGTGTGGGCATCGGAGATACGGACGAGCAAAGAATGCGACCCTGGTAAAGACCGAACTGAAACCAGGAGGTCAACCGGTAAGAAAGAGAAAATACCCCGTTAAGCCAGAGGCCCGAAAAGGATTAAACCTATAATAAGCTCCTTTTTAGAACATGGATTGTTACGGGAGCGTCAATCGGAATTTAATACTCCCATCCTACATGTAAAGAAGCCCCATTCTTCTGAATATAGACTGGTACGGGACTTAATGAGAAATTAACGCAAGGACAGTAGATGTCCACCCTGTGGTTCCAAATCCATATACCCTTCTTACTGCAATCCCTAACAGTAATACTTATTTTGCAGCATTAGATTTAAAGGATGCCGCCTTCTGTATACCTGTGGATGAGCAGAGCCAGACCATCTTCGCCTTTGAATGGGAGAACGCAACTCCAGGACGAAAGACGCAACTCTGCTGCACCGTCCTTCCCCAGGGATTCGAGAACGGCCCTACCTCGTTCGGTAAGGTACGGGCCAAAGAATTGGAACTATGGCAAAACGATCACGATGCCGTAACATTGTTGCAATATGTTGATGATTTGCTAATTGGTTCTGACAGTTAGGAGGCATGTCTGGAAGCCCCCACCAGTTTGCTTAACTTTCTGGGCTTGGCAGGGTATCCGGTTTCTAAGAAAAAAGGCTCAGATGGGGGGGGGAAAAAAAGGTGCAATAGATGGGGTTTGAAATCGCCAAAGGACAGGGAGAATTAAGTACTGAGAGAAAAGAGGCCATTTGTAGAATTGCTGTACCGACATCAGAGAAGCAATTAAGAGGATTTCTGGGGATGGCCGGATGGCGTCGCTTACGGATTCCCGATTTTGGACTAATTGCCAAAGCACCGTATGCCGCTGTGAAAGGACCCGAGGGGGTTCTTGACTGGACACCTGAATGTAGGAAGAATTTTGATGAAATTAAAAGGAAACTCACGGAGGCTCCCGCTTTGGGACTCCCGAATTTGAGGAAACCCTTCCAATTATATGTACGTGAATGACAGCGAGCGGCATTAGGAGTTTTGACACAAAGGTTGGGGAGCTGGAAAAGACCGGTGGGATACTTTTCAAAGCAATTAGATGAAGTCAGTAAAGCTTGGCCTGCTTGTTTGAAGGCAGTAGCAGCTACTGCAACCTTAGTTGAAGAATCTCAGAAGTTGACATTTGGCCAACCTATTACTGTATTTGTACCTCACGCCGTGTCTTCTTTCCTTGAAAATAAAGGGCAGTAGCAGATCTCCCCACGCAGGTTAGCTAAATATCAAGCTGCGCTGCTGGAACAAGGTGATGTTGTAATCTCCCCGACCTCTGCTCTGAATCCTACAACTCCGCTCCCGATTTCCAAATCCAGTGAATCGCATCGTGACTGCTTAACAACCATCAAACCAGCGTATTCTAGCAGGCCTGATCTGCGAGACAAACCCCTACTAAATGCAGAACCGGAGTTATTTACTGATGGAAGCGGTTTTATGTCGGAAGGAAGACGGAAAGCTGGATAGGCAGCGGTAACACATTCTCGGGCCTTAGAAGCTATATCTTTGCCTAGTAATACATCTGCTCAAAAGGCAGAATTGGTTGCGCTAACACGAGCTTTGGAGCTTAGTCAGGGAAAGCGAGTCAATATTTACACAGATTCTAAGTATGCATTCGGAGCAGCGCACGCACGTCGGATAATTTGGAAAGAAAGAGGACTATTATGTTCACACGGGACTCCGATCAAATACGGAACAGAAATAATGAAGCTCTTACAGGCAGTCCTTCAACCAAAGGAGGTTGCTATAATGTATTGTAAAGCACATCAGAAGGGAAACAATGAAATCACAAAGGGAAATTGAAAAGCAGACCCGTTAGCAAAAGAAGCAGCATTACAGAAATAAAAATTTGAAGGGGCTTTAATTCCAGTACCCCTTTGGAATTATCCACCCCCACAATATACCGAGATGCAAAATCAATTGGCAGAGCAATTAGATTGTTCCAAAAGCGATCAGGGTCAGTGGGTGACACCACTGAAGCAATTATTAATTTCTGAAAAGATGATGGAAATTCTACTTGAGAAACACACCGAGAAACACACTTGGGAGCAGATGTATTAGTACGAATTGCCAAAAGACACGTCATTGGGCCAAGAACGCAAAGCCTAGCAGATATAATGGTTAAAAAGCACGCTATCTGTCGTGCCAATAATCCCAAAATTGCAAAGAAAATAATGGGAGGAATTGTAAAACGAGGAATAACTCCCGGGGAATACCGGCAAATAGATTTTACGGAATTGCCGAGGTGTAATCTGTATAAATATTTATTGGTAACGGTAGACAGCTTTTCTGGTTGGCCCGAAGCTTTCCCCTGTCGTACTAACAAATCTAAGGAAGCGATTAAAATTTTATCAAAAGAAACCATCCCCAGATTCAGCGTTCCAGAAGGTATATTCTTTTATAACAGACCCTGCTTTATTGCAGAAATAGCGCAGGGAGTTTTTAGATTTCTAAACATTAAATGGGATTTGCGTACCCCTCGGAGGCCACAGTCCAGTGGCAAAGTAGAAAGAATGAATCGAACTCTAAAAAGACAGATTTCTAAAGCGTGCCATTGAGGAAACTCAAAGGAAATGGGTAGATATTCGAGCCATAGCATTAATGAGAGTAGGAGTTACACCCAGAGTTAGGGAAACTGTTAGTCCATTTGAGATCCTGTATGGGAACCGTATCCAATCGACCTTTTAATCGCAAAGGGAGACCGCATGCATGTCAAGGGATAGGCTGTAATTAAAGAATATTTGATTTCTCTCTCGCAGAATTTATCCTGCCTGCGTAGGTACCTAAACCAGAAGACTCCTGTTCCTTTGGACACCCCGATACACTCATTCCAAGCCGGAGACACGGTCTACGTGCGAACTTGGAAAGATGAGCCCTTGAAAGAAAAGTGGAAAGAACCTTATACGGTGCTATTGAAAACATATACAGCGGTAAAGGTGAATGGGATTGACTCCCGGATTTGTTATACCTGAGTTGAAAGGGTTAAATCCCTGACTAAAACCTTACTGTGGTACATAGACTCGCGGGTTTTCTTTAGTTTCACTCGCATCCTTGTTCTCTTCCCCTTTGCAAAGATAGTTTTAGTTACCTGCTGAGCAGAGTTGATGGTAGGACATTTCCTGTAACTTCTTACCCGATAGGAGTAAACACGCCTCGAGCAAGCTCGTTCGGCTTCCTAATTAAATCACGGATAACAGGAACTCGGGACCTTTGTGCCGAAGAGAAGCACCAAAGAACTAGTTTAACTCGATCCCCTTGTAACATTCCGAGGCCGAAGGAGGACCGATGAGCTAACTCGATGGCTATCTATGGACAAAGGAAGCCCAAAGGTCAACTAGCGGACAATGTGAGGAAGACTACGGAAGACCACCGGGAGGGTGAAGAGACCCTAACCCTAATTTTACTGCGCATGCTCGGACTACGTAAATGAACTCTGGGAACTCATCACCATAAAACTGCCCTTTTCAGGAAATCTGATGACTACGTATGATTTTCCTGTATATGAACCGAGGTGTTGCGCTAACCTGGCGGAGCACTTGCGGCGGAGCGATCCCCAGCGCTGCAATAAAGAATACCTGCTTAATAGTCATCCCGACTATCGAGTCCCAATTTCGGCTTTTCACGGCAACAATCTGGCACCCCAGGTGGGACCCGCTCTGCTCGGCTGCAGGACCCGCTGAGAACAAGGACTCCATAGGGTACCCCCGGGATTTCCCCGAGGGCCTCCTCGCCTCAATCGGATCACTGCGGGAGCAGACAAGGACCATCTAAAGGAAAAACGGTATTCTTAAAATCTTTTCTGTTTTCGAATTTGGGACCGGTCCTTTGGAAGGTTCTCGTAAGTCATAGGAGATGTCCTAGGCTGAGCGCCGTATACCTGGCTACTCGTGCCTGAGGGTATACATTTGGTACAGGCACAGGTTAAGCCTTGTACTTGTGCAATAACGTGCCCTTTGGTATCGGTACACTTATGAAACCCGCATGAGTTTTGTACCGTTGGCGGTACAGATTTACTGGCACCTAACTCGGAGATTGGTTTATTGATATTGAATTTGGATATATTCGTTAGGCATTGCAAAATCGGCAACTAAGCGTCAATGAGCTGAGTTAATCTGGTGTGACTGCAAAGTGAGTGTGGGAGATCTGTGTGGCTCATCCTGAAAACGAACGTGAACCCCTTTTCCTCGTAAATTGTTTTATTTGTGACCAAAATTTATGGGTTGTATTTGGATGAGATATTCAATGTGAGAATTGTGGAACGTGGTCAGAGTGGGAGGATAAAGCGCGACAGGTTATTAAAATAATCTCTGGGAGAATAACAGAAGTACAGAATCAATAAGGAAGAATGGTGGGACAGCAAAGTGGTGGTATTGTAAAGAAATAGCCCCCTAGGATGTATCTTAGCACATTGGAAAGAGATAGGGGGACAACCAGGTGGGAGTGGGAATAAGAAAACACTAATCAAATACTGTAATCAGTGGTGTCCCCTGTACAAATTAGAAGATGGTGAAAAATGGCCCTTTAATGGATCTTTAAATTATAATACTATACTGCAGTTAATGTTGTTCTTATGGAGAGAAGGAAATGGGATGAGGTTATGTATGCGGATATGTGTGTTTGTTTTTTTTTTTTTTTTTTTACTTTGCGGAATCGCCCGGAGAGGCAGAAGGATTGCAGC
This sequence comes from Mycteria americana, assembly GCF_035582795.1. Lineage (NCBI taxonomy): Eukaryota > Metazoa > Chordata > Aves > Ciconiiformes > Ciconiidae > Mycteria > Mycteria americana. Next base: position 34,976 of record NW_027445475.1, on the reverse strand, counting down.
GTTAACCTCCCGCCGCACGGAGGCAGCCTTGGAACAGAGAGAAATGCCGAATAGAGAAGGATTTACAGGGTGAGGAAGGGGGAAGGCTATCCAAAAGTAGAGGAGGACTGGGGAATGTATTGGGAAAGAATCAATGCGCATATTGTCAAGGGGAAGGACGTTGGAGGAGCGAATGTCCAAGATTCCAAGGAACCCCGCAAATCTTGACTGCTGGAGCAGAGGCCGATTGAGGGGGACCTGGGGAATCTACCCTAGCGGATCCACTGGTTAAGATAAGGCTGGGGAGACAAAAGAAGAAGAATTCTTGTAGACACAGGTGCTTCTTTCTCTGTTTTAAATCAATAATTGATACCTGTGAGTAAAGACTTTGTGACTGTAGCGGGAGCTACTGGCCAACAGGAAAAGGCATTCTTTCTAAAACCCATCAATTTTAAAGATTTACACCCTGTGGTGGCCCATCCTTATACTTTACTTACTAAATTACAAAATAATCAAGTATGGCTTACAGTATTAGATTTGAAAGATGCATTCTTCTGCTTGCCTCTGGCCAAGGAGAGCCAAAACCTATTTGCATTTGAATGGGAAAGTCCTCCTACTGGTAGGAAAACCCAACTTACCTGGACAGCGTTACCCCAAGGTTTTAAGAACAGTCCAACCATTTTTGGGAATCAATGAGCACGAGAACTTGAGCCATGGGATCCTCCCTCCAGAGATGGAACTCTTCTACGGTATGCAGATGACTTATTCGTAGCGACTGAAACAAAGTCTGATTGTATTCAATGGACCGTTACTTGGTTGAACTTTGTTGGACCGAACGGGTATCGAGTCTCTCAACAGAAAGCTCAGATGGTGCGACAGCAAGTAACCTACCTTAGATACGAGCTATCTGGAAGACGACGAGAATTAGGAACGGAACGAAAAGAAGCCATCTGCAGAACCCCCCCTCCTTGAAACGGTAAAGGAACTCAGGACCTTCTTGGGAATGGCAGGTTGGTGTCGATTATGGATTTACAATTATGGAATAGTAGCAAAAGCTTTGTATGAGCTTTTGAAAAACAATCCCACTCAACCGCTTTGGTCCAGCAAAGCTCAAAATGCGCTCAAAACGCTTAAAAAGGAACCGATGAAGGCCCTGGCCCTACCTGATGTTACTAAACCCTTTCTGGCTGTTTTTCCATGACAAACAAGGTATAGCTCTGGGAGTCCTAGCTCAACGACTGGGACTCTGCAAAAGAGCTGTGGCCTACTTTTCTAAGCAGCTTGACAAAGTAAGCAAAGGGTGGCCAGGGTGCCTACAAGCTGTGGCGGCTGTAGTACTAAATATCCGAGAGGCCCGGAAATTTACCTTAGGCCAAAAAAATCACAGTGCTGGTTTCACACACAGTATCGGCCATACTAGAACAATAAGGAAATAATTGGCTTTCTCCATCCCGATCTTTACAATACCAGGCTATTCTAGTTGAACCAGACGATGTTACTATTGAAGTGACTAATGTTACAAACCCAGCTTCTTTCCTCAGTGGGATTGACATCTGAATCATTGATACATGACTGTTTGGAAACCATAGAGACTGTATATTCTAGCAGAGCAGATTTAAAAGAAGAACCCTTGGTAGATGCACAAGCCTCCCGGTTCACGGATGGGAGCAGCTTCATCCGACAAGGTATTCAAAAGGCTGCGTATGCGGTGACGACAGCAAGCAAAGTAATTGACTCTCACTCGTTACCAGCTGGAACATCAGCTCAAAAGGCTGAAATTATTGCCCTGACTAGGGCCCTGGAATTGGCAAAAGGGAAAAAAAAAGTCTATGGACAGACTCCAAATATGCATTTGGAGTCGTCCATGCTCACAGAGCAATTTGGAAGGAACGGGGACTACTAACCGCACCAGGGAGACAGATCGAGCACGCCGAGGAAATCCTTCACCTATTAGAAGCGGTCCAGCTGCCAACCAAAGTCGCCATCACGCACTGCCGAGGACGCCCAAAGGGTAACGCCGACCAGGAAAAAGGTCATAGGTTGGCTGATTATGAGGCTAATTATGAGGCAGCGGAGAGAATGCAAAAGATTTTAACCTTAATTCCGGATAACAGAAGTAGGAGTCTAGGTGACCAAGAAAATGTTGCATATTCGAGGGCTGATAAAGAATTAATAGAAGAAATGGGAGGGCAGGTTCCCTCCAAAGGATGGGCCCACTTGAGCGATGGCAGAATTATAATTCCTGCCAAACAGGTACGGGGAGTTGTTAAAGAACACCACAATAAGACACACTGGGGGGCTGATTCCGTGTATCAATTTTTAAATCAAAAATTAATAGGGAGAAATTTGTATACTACAGTTTGACGGGTGACTCAGCAATGTGAAATACGTTTGAAAAATAATCCCTATTCGGGTAACCGGGCACAGTTAGGAAGTATTGGGAGAGGAAATGTACCAGGGGACCGCTGGTAAATTGATTTCTCTGAACTTCCAAGAAAAGGGGGGTACAGATACTTCTTGATACTTACAGACACCTTTTCCGGATGGCCAGAGGCGTTCCCTTGTAGGACAAGCAAAGCGAGAGAAGTAACTGAGGTATTATTAAATGAAATAATACCTCGATTCGGGGTACCTACGGTCATTTCATCAGATAGGGGTACACATTTTTTGTGCAGAAGTAGCGCAACAGGTCAGCAAACTATTAGGAATCGATCGGCAACTGCGCGCACCCTACAGACCGCAAGCCAGCGGGCAAGTAAAATACATCGAGAAGCAAACCTATATTGGTATCGAGCGCTGCCTATTGCGCTACTTTGGATACATGGAAAACCTAGGGCCGAAGAAATTCTGAGCCCTTTTGAGATATTATATGGGAGGCCATATGAGGCCAAATATCAAGGGGAAGATTTGAATCAGCTGGGAAATAATTATTTAGAAAATTATGTTATATCCTTAGGAAACCAATTGGAAAAGATTAATAAGAATGTTTTGGGAACCAGAGCAAAAGGGTTAGATCACCCGATCTACCCATTTAGCCCTGCGTCACGGACAGAGCGAGGGTGCGCTTCACTCGCAACAGAGAAGTAAAAATATAGTTTATTGATACAGAATAGGGAGTTACCAAAGTTCAATGCGACAGTGTTTGTTTTAAAAAGATTCGATGGCGAGGTACGCTCGATCATGTACTGCATAGAGGACAGGGTCAGACAAAACTGTCAGGGAGACCCTCCCGTCGAGTCACGAGGTTCGGAAAAAGATCCCCTTGCTTTCTAAACTCCTCCTCAGAGAGGAGTAAGTGCGGCTAGATCCGGTCCCAACTCGGTCAACTGTTTATGTCTAAAGGATTATATGTGCGCAATCAATCCTTTATATCACTTAGCTAAGATTTCAAAGTTTAGCATGTTGTTAGTCACTTACCGAGGACCTGTTGCGGCAAGGAATCTCTCAGCCTCGAGGAGTAACCTCGAGAGGCGTCCCCGCTCAAGGGGAGATCCCGGCGTGCAGCCTGCTGCCGTGCAGGAGAGCTCCAAGGGCTCTCGGGCCGCTCGCTATTTATGGGGGATAAGACGATTGACCCATAGTCATATTTGCATGCCGACCACAGATTTTAGTTTCTTCGGTGGGCGCATTGCACAGTAGCCCTAGGCTCTCGTGTCGCTGTCTGTCTCCCGAATCCACTTTGAGCCGACGCAGCCATCGTGACCAGATGCGTCCATTACAATCGCCACCGGTGGTTATCACCTGAGCAGGGTTGCAGGAGATAAAGGTCGGGGGCTGGGGAAGCACACCGTCACACCCTGGAAATTGGGTTTATGTTAAGAATTTTTCAGGCGGCCCATTGGAAGAGAAGTGGAATGGACCTTATCGGGTGTTGCTCACCACTTTCACCGCAATCAAGATGAAAGAGCAGACACCTCGGACCCATTACTCCCGAACAAAGAAAGCTTCTGAACCGCGATGGACCGTCGAAAGCGTTGGAGATTTGAAATTACGGTTACGACGATAACTTTATTGACTTTAAGCTCATCGGTAGATGCTTGGAACGAGAACTTGTATTATAATGCGATTCAGATGATAGCGAACGCCGCAGGGGCTAAGGATTGTTGGATTTGTACCGCCCTACCGAGAGGTGACACGAGAGTCCCTTTGTACGGCATAGGGTCGACTCCTTGGAATTGTGAGAGTAATACTCGGCCTGAGTTTTGGGAAAGACAAGATGGAGGATCTTGTAGTTATGATAATTCAAGCTATGAGATCAGACCAAGATTCACGTTGCAGATACTAGATAGTAACACCCAGATTCTAGTTAGCGATAATAGTTGCCTACGGAAGGCGAGATCCAATAATTGTCCGTGCCGCCCCCCCGATAACAAATATCATAACTATTCCTGTAGGAACGGGTGGAACGATCATTCGATCGACAAGACTGCGGTAGAAGTAGGAACTTGGAATTTGACGGGATTGAACGTGAAACCTATAGCCCTACAAAGCGGGATGCCAGTAGAAATACATCGGTTGGATGGGTAAGCAAAAGATCACTTTCTGGAGCTAATCTCACAGCCACCGACGGACCTCGCAAACAACCCGACAGGTATCGGTGGCTGTGTGGCGACGGTATCGGCAGAAAGCGACTCCCTGCAGGATGGAAGGGAACGCGTACCATAGCTCATTTAGTTAGTTAGGATCGAATATATGACCAGTCCCAAATACCTAGAGGTATTTTGAGAACGTCCTGGAGACGGGCTAAGCGAGAAGACCACCCACGTGCCATTAGGGGAACTAAATTTCATAGTTCTTACCGTGGCTAGCAGTAAGCGAGCTAGAAAAGGCCATAGTAAATGTTTCCGCAGTTCTAGAGCAGATGCAAAATTTAACCATAAATACTATAAAACTTTACAGACAGAAGTATCTTCTCTCAGTAAGGTTGTGTTGCAAAATGGAATGGCATTAGATTTATTGACTGCCAAAGAAGGAGGTGTACGTATCATCATTAATACAGTTGCTGTGCATATATCAATAAAGATAAGCAGGTAGAAGCAGATCTAAATGCTCTCTGGGAGAAAGCACGAATATTCCAGGAAGTATCCTCAGATGAGACTTCACCGGGGCTTCGAGGTTTATGGGATAAAGTGACTCTTGGCTTCCCACCTTTGGACGGTTGAAACAATTATTCATCGGATTGATTACTTTGGCGATTTTAGGAATATTTGTTTGTGTATTTCTTAAGCGTTTTCTTCGGTGTTCCCGGAATTCAGCAGAGACGTACGGCGATCGGAAAAGAAACGAGATTAGGCATCGAGTAGAAACGGGAAGGTATTTTTCTCAGACCCTTGAAAAGGATGAAATATTTATGAATTTTGCAAACACAAAATAATTAAGGATAACACCCTTCTAGGCCTAAAAAGATTAGAAATATTTTACTAGTCGTAGTTAAAGAGCCTTACTATTTTAATAGTCATTTTATTGATTTTTATTGTAGTTTTTGTAGTAAGCTTTGTTTCAGACGTAGTAAGACTGTATACTGAGGACTGCAGCAAGGAAGCTACAAGTCCTCAAAAGAAAAGGGGGGAATGAAAGGGTTAAATCCCTGACAATCCCTGACTAAGACCTTACTGGGATACATGGACTCGCAGTTTTTTTTTTAGTTTCACTCGCATCGTTGTTCTCTTTTGTTCTCTTTCCCTTTGCAAAGATAGTTTTAGTTACCTGCTGAGCAGAGTTGATGGTAGGACATTTCCTGTAACTTCTTACCCGATAGGACTAAACAGGCCTCGAGCAAGCTCGTTCGGCTTCCTAATTAAATCACAGATAACAGGAACTCGGGACCTTTGTGCCGAAGAGAAGCAACAAAGAACTAGTTTAACTCGATCCCCTTGTAACATTCCGAGGCCGAAGGAGGACCTATGAGCTAACTCGATGGCTATCTATGGACAAAGGAAGCCCAAAGTTCAACTAGCGGACAATGTGAGGAAGACTACGGAAGACCACCGGGAGGGTGAAGAGACCCTAACCCTAATTTTACTGCGCACGCTCGGACTACGTAAATGAACTCTGGGAACTCTTCTCCATAAAACTGCCCTCTTCAGGAAATCTGATGACTACGTATGATTTTCCTGTATATGAACCGAGGTGTCGCGCTAACCTGGCAGAGCGATCCCCAGCCAGCGCTGCAATAAAGAATACCTGCTTAATAGTCATCCCGACTATCGAGTCCCGATTTCGGCTTTTCACGGCCACAGAGCAAAGGCGGCACCGGACCAGGACAAGCGGATCTTTGCGCCAACTGGATGACTGAACCTCTGACTAACCAGGGACTGTCGATGAATTGTATCAATGTTTTTCTTTTAGAAAAGTACTATTAAAATTACTCCTAGGACACTCTCAGAAAGTGTTATTAATTGAGCACGGTCCAATAAAAATTTTATCTCTGACATCGATTAACCTAGCATTTACTTTTTGTAACAGATATCTAGTCTTAAAACTTGTCCATTTCTTTGGAAGAATCCATTACATCAGCGGTATAACGACCTGTTTGCCATTACGTAAATCTGCAGCCGATCCCCTCGAGCGGGCAATTTTACCTTTAGATTTAAAGCAAAGCTATCTTCAGTCTCCAAATTACCTGCTTTCGGAATAGAATGCGGTTAGCGAACGCGACTAGAGTAGGATTACAAGATTTAAAATACTCAGTGACAAGAAACGTCAAAAATTACGTTGCAGAATAGGCTAATCTTAGATTTAATGTTACTACCGGAACACAGGGTATGTCGGGACCTAAAACTGAAAAACAAAGATTGTTGCATCCATATCCCCAATATAACCGAACATTTAGCTCAACAACTAGGTGAAATAAAATAAGTGGCAAAATCAAGTAGAGATATTCAGGCCTCTAAGCAAAATGTTACAAAGTTTTGGGTTCTCCCTAACCGCACGGTTGGCAAGTTTACTTCAAACGATGATTATAATTGTAATCGTCGTGATATTCATCTGTATTGTTGTTAGCGGTGCCTTAAAATGTGTTACACGACTAATTGTACAAGTTACTACGGGAAATAATATACTATTAATGAGAACTAATAATGAGACATATGGGGACTATGAAGAAAAGTCTCACAGTCACAAACGGAGCAATTGTAGTCTAACAGGAGGCGGTGGAAGGCCAGGGCTTACATAAAGCCGGTAAGGGGGAATCTGACCGGAAAGGGGAACGTCTAAACAAGCGTTACTGTCCTTGGGAGTCAAGCGCATCCTGGAGAAATAGGAAAGCTAAGTACCACGTTTTGGGAACCATGTGAACCTCCTAGTAGAAGCGTGATAAGAAGCACCCTCACGCAACCTATCCTCATTATAATACTAAAAGTCACACCCCTCGAGCCGGAGACCCCGGCCCAAGCAGAGAGCCCTCACCTCTGAGCGTGCGCAGCATATTACAGTAGCGCTGTCGCTTTAAGTTGAAGTAAGAGAAATGTAGACCAATAGAAAACTGCTTTGTGTAATTACTTATGCCTACGCATAAGTAGACCATATAAATACCGTACCTGCGTGACCGAACTTTGCGCTAGCTTTGCGGAGCTACCGCCTAGCACCCATCTCCACGCAGACACGACATAAAATATCTCTGCCCCGTGCGTATATCGGCGTCTCGCACAGCGGGTAAACGACCTCGCAGTCGTGGGATAACGCAGGCACGTCGCCGTTATCCGAGCGTTCCCAGGCACAGCAGAGTCATGCGATCGGCAGTACGGCAAGGTGTGAAAGCAAAAAGCAGCCACTAACAAGCACTAGACTGTCATATACAGTAAGGCAAGCACGCCCCACGGTAAGCACAGAAGCCTGCCAATTAATCGCTGAACAGCAATAACAGCTATAACTTTGGTCTAGCACATGGCAATCAAACCTTTCGTTATCTTGAACCCTTCGAGCCCCATGTTGGGCACCAAAAACGACCTTCACGGTTTAACCCCAGCCAGCAACTAAGCACCGCTCAGCCACGTGCTCACTCCCCCCTGGTAGGAGGGGGGAGAGAATCGGAAGAGTAAAAGCGAGAAAACTCACGGATTGGGCTAAAGACGGTTTAACAGGTAAAGCAAAAACCACGCACACAAGCAAAGCAAACCAAGGAATTCATTCGCTCGTTCCCATTGACAGGCAGGTGTTCGGCCATCTGCAGGAAAGCGGGGCTCCATTATGCATAATGGTTACTTGGGAAGACAAAATGCCGTAACTCAGAACATGTCCCCCCTTCCTCCTTCTTCCCACACCTTTATATGCTGAGCATGACATCATATGGTATGGAATAGCCCTTTAGTCAGTTAGTGTCAGCTGTCCCAGCTGTGTCGTGTTTGTGTCCATCGCCGTCCCCCCCTCCCCCCCCCAACTTCTTGTGCACCTGGCAGAGCATGGGAAGCTGAAAAGTACTCGATTTAGTATAAGCACTACTTTGCAACAACTAAAACATCTCTCTATTATTCACACTCTGTTCAGCACGTATCCAAAATGTAGCCCCATACTGGCTACTATAAAGAAAATTAACTCTATCCCGGCCAAAACCAGTACAGTCTCTCCGGCCTCTTCGGGACCTCTCTCACCCCTGTGACGATGCCTCTCGTTCTGTCAGAACCTTTGGCTAAGCCATCTTTGCGCTCCACAGCAGTCTGTCTCTTTTCTGCCTTATAGTATGTTTCTGTTTGGTATCTGGCACCCCAAAGATGTCTATCGTCGGCGCAGATCTCCTCTTGAGTTTTTCAGAGAAGGCGATAGCCTTCATCTGTTTTGACGGACGCATCTCCCGTGGTGTTTTGTGCTGTGCTTTGCAATTTATTTTTCTTCTAACTACCTAGGTGTTAATTAGGCTGCTTCATACAGCCTCTCATATGTTTCTTGTATTTCCATGTTTTTTTCAAGTTTTCTGTCCTTTGGGACTCATGTAGTTCTCCTAACGGAGTCAGTCGGAGAGACCGTCGAGGTGCCTCTGAATCGTTAGTGATTTACAGTACATAGTTTACTTTGCAACCAGAGATATTTTTGAGAAAGGATTCTTACAGGATCTAGATCTGCTTTGTCATTCAGTCCCGTCCACAACGTAGTTCTCGTAGAAGTTAGGAAGCATGTGCCGTCTTGCTAGAAATGAAGCATAACCCTATAGCATTTTGTTATTTTCTATTGGGAACTAAAGCATATCATTTTTGATAATACTATTGATGTTGCATGTAACGAGCTACTTTCCTACACAGCTTAGCATGACATCTATCTTTTCCTATCTACGCCCCAGAAAAATTAGGTTTAATTTTTTACCCTGTTACATCATCGATACAACAGATGTAGTTGTAGTAAAGGGGCAGGGATCGTCATCATCTCCAGTAAGGGTTGCTTTTTCTGTCCAGTACTTTGCATGCTGTAAAATTAAGGCCGATGAAAAAACTCCCTCCTGCTCCTGTGGCTGCCTTTATGCTTTCCGATGGTTTGTCCCGCCCTGTTCCCAGGGGATTGTGGGAAGGGTGGTGGGCGGGGCCTGGGGTATATGAGCCACAGCCTCTCATCAGGGAGCTCATTCTGCTCCTGGGCTTCTTGGGTGTGTGTGCTCTGCTGTTCCTTCAGTTTATCGTTGGTTTTGAGGTAGCTTTTGAGCTAAGCTATTTGGGTAGTTGTGTTTCAATAGTGAGAGATGTGGAGGCATCTGTTTGAGTTAAGGGCTTCAGGTCCACTCAAGGTTTCACCAGCACATATAAGAGAAAGTACATTTATATGCAGGTTTGTTTTTTTTTTTCAGATGAGTAATTTTATATTGCATGTTTGGGGTGTCAAGATGGTTTAATAGTATGTTTTGGGGTTTTTTCCTTGTTCTCAGTGCATTGTATTTTTCTGGCATTCCTGACTTTATTGAAGATGGAGTCTTTTTTTTTTCACCGGTTTGGCTGTATACTGTGGAAGTTGTTGATATCCTCTCCTTATAGGACCGATGGTGAGATGATCTAGCAGGCATTAAGGTGAGCACCTCATACGCATCTGTATATTATAGCATTTCTCATGAAAGCAGCCGGGACATGAGGCATAGTGTGTTTGAGGGTATGGAACGGCTCACTGCCTTTCCCGATTGCCCCCAGAGTACCATGTTGTCTCTTGAAATTTTGCAGTTTGTGGCAGGCCCCTCATAGATTATAAGCATCAGGACCTCTCTTATTTTGTGGGCCTGTAGCAGAGCCTGGAGTCCGTGGGAAGACAGAAGACAGGAGGCGCTCACAGGGCACAGCTTGGAAGAGCAGCTCCCGAGGAGCGGCCGATACAGGGGGTTCAGGGGTGCGAGTACAGCGCAGGAGCTCTTGGGAAAGAGTGGGGTCTTTCCCCGATAGTTCAGGAGAAGAGAAGGGGTTTCTAAAGTTTTGGGACCCGGGGATGGTTGAGAAAGGGAGGCGGGTTCACCAGCATTTCTCAGATGGGTTTTGCACTTGGATTTGGGTGTCGATGAGGTCTGTATTTTTGTCTCTACGCAGCTGACGGGAGGTATGCCAAAGTCGCAAGAGAGGCAGCGTAAACTGTCTAGGCCTCCTCATCACAATATGCAGGGCTGAACCTCATCTCGGAAAGCATGAGGTACATTAAAATACATCCTCCAGAAGTCAGAGATCTCTGCTCCTCTGTGCCTTTTCCTTACTTCATTCCCTGACTGAATGTTTCCATCCATCCCTTCACTGTCCCTGTGGATGTCACAGTCATTGTTATTTAGAGGCATTGACTAGGCACTTATTTCCAGATTTCTTGTATCATTGTCTTCCTTGGAACTTCTTGGAGAAGAGGATGCGTATTCTTTGTGCTTGTAACAATCTCCAGCCAGGGCTGTGGGTTTCTTTAGCTCAGTCCTGGGCACACAAGCTTTTCCTATTATTCCATTTTTGCCTTTTTCCTGAAGTGTCCAATGAGGTCTGGTCTAGTATCAGTCATGGCAGTTAGGTTCTCTTCTTGTTCAGCTGTTGTGTTTTTAGGCCCAGTTTCTGTAGTCGTAAGGTGTCCATTTTAGATCTTTGAGTCACCATGTCCCACCACGGTGGTTTTTCCATCGGCCGCCTGCCGCTGTAATTCCCTAAGGGGCTTTGTAGGTAACTGGGCTCAAGGGTCTCGAGCCGCCGTCACGGTGGACCTCTCATCCTCGTGGCTTCGTCTGTCAGGCAGTCTCGGTTGCTTCACGCTCGGTTGCTTTTCTTAGGCTGGCCGGGCATTGAAGATTACGGTTCCCGAGTCCTCGGAGATGGACCGACTATACAAGCGGGCTCCTGTTGTGGCCAGTGACCCCGAGGTAGAGCACAGGAGGTGAGCAGAGCTGTGTTAGACTGCTGGGGGATAGGATATGTCTGGGATGTGACTGTTAAGCTAAGGGAAAGAAGAGGGAAGGGTGTATACCATTTCTGGGTGTTACTGTTTGTGTTTTCTTGAACTCGACGATGTTGCTGACTCTGTATGCCAGAGCGGAGCACGCAGCACAGATCGCCAAGGTTAGCGGAGCAAAGGGGCCAGAAGGCGTAGGCTCGCTGTTTGTTATGCTATTTGCCAGCATCCGGTTGACTTTGTTTTATTCTCGCTGCAGATGCACGGTAGGGAGCCGAACACCGAAGGGAGGAGGCGAGCGGAGCGCAACGAGAAGGTAGGTCGGCACACGACGACGGAAGGAACGTGCCACTGTTAGTGCCTGTGCGACTAGTTAATGCTCTGTTTGGAAGGTGTAAAGCGACCCACAAAACAACCTGCAGAGCAGGATGTCTGCACCTGAGCTTGTCAGCCAAGGCGAGCGATGAACAGCAAACCGTAGCGGCGGTTATTTTTGAGGGGTAGATCTGTGAGCGGGCGACCGCTTCCAGGCCCAGCGGTCACTTTGTATCTCTGGTTTTCTAGGTGCCGTGGATGATGCCTGGCAACTGTGGGAAAATATCTACTAGCCAATATGTTTTTTTGTCAAGGATGGATTCAGGCTCCCAGCCCTCTGAAAGCTAAGTTGAGGCACCGGCGCTCGGGAGGGGACGAGGTCGGCAATTGCACGAAGGGGTTGTAAAGATAGCGTAGGGGAGAGGGCTGTCCAGGAAGGGTCCCCTTTGGGCAGGTAAAGGGAGCAGGTTACTCATCGGTATGATGCTAGCATGTTCTGGGCAGGGCAGTTCCAGCCTGTGCCTGTTGCTGTGTAGTTTGTGTGGTCCATCTTGCGTGTCTTTGAACTTCCTCACGTCACAATACGTTCTCTTGCGCTCGAGGAGCACGGCGTGTGCCTTTAGTGCAGTACCTATGGTCTCAAATGCCTGTACTCATTGGCATAGCATCAATTGGGTGCTTTTGTCTCGCATCTCAGAAGTTTCTGGATGGTCCTCTTCCGCAGCGGCGTTCCTGGCTGCGTGAGCGGGTCTGATCTAGGCATCTATTTTAGGGCACTGGGACTTTTCCCCACATCCTCTCTTCTTAGGTCTCGAATCCAAGCTTCTTGCACAGACATCCTCTCAGTTTTGAGAGTAACTTCTTGTCACGGGCTGTGATGTTGTACTCCTTTTTCTGGGGTTGCCATAGAGCCTCCTCACATCACCATCGCAGCCCTGCAGGTCTTCTTGCCTGACTACATCTTCCGTCTGGGTGTCATTTTTCTTGGTGAGTGTTCTCTCATCTCTGAGGCGCCTTGTTTGTAGCGTTCTCTTTAGTGTTGGTTTGTGCATGTGCGTGTTTGGCTTGGAGCTGCCCTGCTCAGGGGTATAGAGTCAGGGCTGGGCTAGGTGGAATAGCAATAAGAATCGCTATGGCTAATCTGTTGATATGTCTAGACTGAAGCAAAGGTTGTACAGTCACGGGGGACGGAGTAGCTGTTGGCAGCGGGTGAGGACCGTGACTTATGTAGTGTTTTGCAGGTGCCAAGGGGATGACTGGAGGTGTGTGGGAGAGGCAGCTGGAGTGCTTATTGAGCAGAAGGAGTCTCAAAGGTGTTTAGGCTTGTATGTGTAGGGCTTAATGTTTGATTTATGTACTTCCTTTAATGGCAGGCTGTAGCTGAACTGTAGATGGTGTTCCTAAATAGGAACAAGGCCTCTGGAGTTGTTAAGATAGTACTTTGCATCTGTGTGACTTTTTCAATGATATTATTTTTGCAGATGCAGAGGGACAAGGCACGGAACTAAGTGCAGCGTAGGAGAGCGGAATGCCGTAAGAAGGTGGGTCGGTGTGTGGAATTAAAGGGAAGATGTGATCAGTGTGGCTATGTGACTACGTTACGCTATTTCTATTTTTCTTACTGTGAAAGCGTGAAGCGATGAGCGATGTGGGATAAGGGCACCGTAGCTGACTCGGGCAAGGTGAGCGTTGATCGGTGGGCTGAAGTAGCGGTTACTTTTCAGGTGTTGTGTTGCTGGTGCAGTTTATAAGCAGCAAATGTTATCTGGCTTTTACAGGTGGTGTGCAAACCTGAATATGGAAAACCAAGGAGATAGAGGCCAGGTGGGTGAGCTGTCAAGGGAAAGGAGTGTGAGATGGGGATCGCTATTGGCAGGCTTTGGCTTCAGGCTGTATCTTGGCACGTGCCTTACTGCTGGGGTTTTTTCAGGTGAAGTACGCAGGCTCGGAGAGGTGATGCTGTGTACTGATGAGGGGTCCGAGAAGGTGAGGCAGTTGAGGGCCAGGCTGGCATCTAATAGCAAAGTACTATATGCTAATGAGTTGAATTTTTACTCTTTGCTTTTGCAGGTTCTGTGCAGGCTGCCTGTGGAATTGAATGAGCGTTTGAGGTGAGCTGGGTAGCAGAGCGGAGGAGCACGGGGCCGGCGATGTCTCGCAAGTGCGATGATAACTTTGCATGTCTTGGCATCGTAGGTGGCACAAGTGATGACAGCCATAGCATCTGAGTGGAATTGGCATGGAGCAGGTGAGCAGAACAGCACAGCGTGTCTGATGCGGGGATGTTGTGGGAAAGGTGCATGGTGACGGATGTGATGCTGACTGATGGCACCATTGTGTGTGGCTTGGTGTTGTGTGGTGGGCTCTTTTTTGGATGATGATGAGGAACCTGGCAACTGCAGGATTTCTTCAGTGGGCTGATTGTGATTTTGTCTTTTTGAGGATGGAAACAGACTTCTGGCCCTCTGAAGGCGAAGCTGAGGCTCCGGTGCTGGGGAGGGGCTGGGGGATGGAGGGGACAGAATTATTGGCAATTGCATGCAGGGGTTGTAAAGATAGTGTAGGGGAGAGGGCTGTCCAGGAGCAGTCCCCGTTGGCCAGGTAAAGGGTAGCAGGTTAATCTTCAACATGACACTAGTGCGTTAGTGGGCAGGGCAGTTCCAGCCTGTGTCTGTTGCTGCGTGGTTTGTGTGGTCTGTCACGTGTGTCTTGGACCTTCCTCGGGTCTCCATGTCCTCTTTGCGCTCAAGGAGCATGGCACACGCCTCGGCCGCCATCCCTAGGGTCTCAAATGCCTGTACTCATCGGCATAGCGCTACTCAGGCACTTCTTTTCCTGCATCAAAGTCTTAAAGCGTGGATCGGTCCTGCATCTTGGAGATTTCCCAGCGGTTGTCTTTGTTGCAGCGGTGTTCCTGGCTGTGAGCAGGTCTGCTCTCTAGCTGTCTCTTTTAGTGGAGCGGGACTTTTTCCCTGCATCCTTGAGTTGTTAGGTCTTGAAGCCAGGCTTCTTGCACAGGCATCGTCTCAGTTGTGAGGGTAACTTCTTGTCACGGGCTGTGACGTTCTACTCTTTTTCTGGGGTTGCCGAGAGCCTCCTCACATCACCATCACGGCCCTGCAGGTCGTCTTGCTTGCTGACATCCTCTGTCTGAGTGTCCTTTTTCTTGCTGAGAGTTTTCTCTCATCTCTGAGGTGCCTTGTTTGTAGCATTCTGTGTAGCGTTGGTCTGTGCATGTGTGTGATTGGCTTGGAGCTGCCCTGCCCAGGGTTGTAGGTGGAATAGCAACAAGAGTCTATGGCTAACCTGTTAATATGCCTAGACTGTTGCGGCAAAGGTTGTACAGTCATCTGAGGTTGAGTAGCCATCAGCAGGTTGTGTGGATAGGTGTTCTCATAGTGTTTGATGGGGTTGAGCGCAGCCATGTGGGAGGGGCTGTTCAGGGGTAGCGAAGCGGATTCCATGTCAGAGGCGTTAAGGCTTCTTCGTGTGGGACTTAAAGGTGTGGGGTTTTCTGTTTTTTTTGTAATGGTAGGCTGTAGTTGGACTCTAGATGGTATTCCCAAGTGGGAACAAGATGTCTGGGGTTGCTAAGGTATAGGTCTGCATCCGGGTGGCTTGTTTGATATTGTTTTTGCAGGTGCAGAGGCACAAGCTGTGCAGGGTGATGGAGTAGAGGTGAGCAGAGGACAGTAAGAAGGTGGGTTGGTGCATGGTATTAGAGGAAAGATGTGACTGGTGGCTATGTGACTACATGATGGTGGGTTTTTCTTATTTTGAAGGTATGAAGCAATGAGCTATTTTGGATACGGGCACTGGAATTGACTCAGGCAAGGTGAGTGTTGATCGGTGGGCTGAAGTAGTGGTTATTTTTCAGGCGGTGTGTTGCTAGTGCAGTTATAAACAACAAATGTTATTTGCCTTTTACAGGTGGTGTGTAAACCTCAACGTGGAAACCCAAAGTGATGGAGGCCAGGCAGGGGAGCCATCAAGGGAAAGGTGTGCGAGATGGGGATCGGTGCGGGCAGGATGTGGTTTTGGGCTGTATCTCGGTACGTGCCTTTACCGCTTGGGTTTTTGCAGGTGCCGCACACTGGCTCAGAGGGGCACGGGCAGAGGCTGACGA
This sequence comes from Mycteria americana, assembly GCF_035582795.1. Taxonomy (NCBI): domain Eukaryota; kingdom Metazoa; phylum Chordata; class Aves; order Ciconiiformes; family Ciconiidae; genus Mycteria; species Mycteria americana. Next base: position 19,237 of record NW_027445475.1, on the reverse strand, counting down.
GAGGTCTGAGAAGGTGAGGCGGATGTGGGACTTGTTGGCATCTACTAGACAAGTACTATATGGCTAGTCAGTCGAAGTGTTTCTCTTTGGTTTTGCAGGTTCTGTGCGGGCTGCCTTTGGAAGTGGATGAGTGTTTGAGGTGGGAAGAGCATTTGAGGTGAGCTGGGGAGCAGAGGAGCACAGGCTGGTGATGTCTTGCAAGCGCCATGGCAATTTTCCATGTCTCGGTATCGTAGGTGCCACAAGTGACGAGAACCACAGCGTCCGACTGTGGAATCGGCATGGAGCAGGTGAGCAGAATGCCACAGCGTGTCTGATGCGGGGGATGTTGTGGGAAGGTGCCTGGTGACAGATCTGCTGCTGACTGATGGCATGGTTGTGTGGCTTGGGGTGGGGTGTTTTTTTGCAGATGATGATGAGGAAGCTGGCACCTGCAGGATTCCTCCAGTGGGCAGATTGTGGTTTTTGTCTTGTTGAGGATAGAATGAGACTCGTGGCCCTCTGAAGGCGAAGTTGAGGCACCGGTGCTGGGGAGGGGGCAAGAGGACAAGGTTGGCAATTACATGAAGGGGTTGTAAAGATAGTGTAGGGGAGAGGGCTGTCCCGGAGGAGTCCCCCTTGGGCAGGTAAAGGGTAGCGGGTTACTCGTCAGCATGACACTAGCGCATTAGTGGGCAGGGCAGTTCCAGCCTGTGTCTGTCTGTTGTGTAGTTTGTGTGGTCTGTCTTGTGTGTCTTGGACCTTCCTCGGGTCTCCATGTCCTCTTTGCGCTCAAGGAGCACGGCACGTGCCTCGGCCACCATCCCTAGGTTCTTGAATTCCTGTACCCATTGGCATAGTGCTACTCAGGCACTTCTTTTCTTGCATCAAAGTCTTAAAGCGTGGATCGGTCCTGTATCTTGGAGACTTCCCGGTGGTCTTCCTTGCTGTGAGCAGGTCTGCTCTCTAGCTGTCTCTTTTAGTAGAGTGGGAGTTCTTCCCTGCATCCTTGAGTTGTTAGGTCTTGAAGCCAGGCTTCTTGCACAGGCATCGTCTCAGTTTTGAGGGTAGCTTCCTGTCATGGGCTGTGATGTTCTACTCTTTTTTTTCTGGGGTTGCCACAGAGCCTCCTCCCATCACCATCACTGCCCTGCAGGTAGTCTTGCTTGCTGACATCTTCTGTCCGAGTGTCCTTTTTCTTGCTGAGAGTTTTCTCTCATCTCTGAGGCGCCTTGTTTGTAGCATTCTGTGTAGCGTTGGTCTGTGCATGTATGTGATTGGCTGGGAGCTGCCCTGCCCGGGGGTATAGAGTTGGGGCTGGGTAGGTGGAATAGTGACAAGAGTAGCTGTGGCTAACATGTCGATATGCCTGGACTGTTGAGGTAAAGGTTGTACTGTCATCTTGCATGGAGTAGCTGTCGGCAGCAGGTGAGGACCATGGCTTCTGTAGCATTTGGCAAGTGCCAAGGGGATGACTGGAGGTGTGTTGGAGAGGCAGCTAGAGTGCTCGTTGAGCAGAAGGAGTCTCAAAGGTGTTTAGGCTTGTATGTGTAGGGCTTAATGTTTGATTTATGTACTTCCTTTAATGGCAGGCTGTAGCTGAACTGTAGGTGGTGTTCCTAAATAGGAACAAGGCCTCTGGAGTTGTTAAGATAGTACTTTGCATCTGTGTGACTTTTTCAATGATATTATTTTTGCAGATGCAGAGGGACAAGGCACGCAACTAAGCGCAGCGTAGGAGGGCAGATTGTATTAGGACTTGGGTGATATTATAGGGAAGATGTGACCAGTGTGGCTATATGACTACATTACGATATTTCTATTTTTCTTACTGTGAAAGCGTGAAGCGATGAGCGATGTGGGATCAGGGCACCGTAGCTGACTCGGGCAAGGTGAGCGTTGATCGGTGGGCTGAAGTAGCGGTTACTTTTCAGGTGTTGTGTTGCTGGTGCAGTTTATAAGCAGCAAATGTTATCTGGCTTTTACAGGTGGTGTGCTAACCTGAACATGGAAAACCAATGAGACGGAGGCCAGGTGGGTGAGCTGTCAAGGGAAAGGAGTGTGAGATGGGGATCGCTATTGGCAGGCTTTGGCTTCAGGCTGTATCTTGGCACGTGCCTTACTGCTGGGGTTTTTTCAGGTGAAGTACGCAGGCTCGGAGGGGTGATGCTGTGTACTGACAAGGGGTCCGTGAAGGTGAGGCAGATGTGGGCTAGGTTAGCATCTAATAGCAAAGTACTATATGCTGATGAGTTGATTTTTTTACTCTTTGCTGTTGCAGGTTCTGTGCAGGCTGCCTTTGTAATTGGATGAGTGTTTGAGGTGGGAAGAGAGTTTGAGGTGAGCTGGGTAGCAGAGCAGAGGAGCAGGGGCTGGCGATGTCTCGCAAGTGCAATGGTAACTTTGCATGTCTTGGTATTGTAGGTGCCATAAGTGACAACCACCACAGCGTCCGACTGTGGAATTAGCTTGGAGCAGGCCAGCAGAATGCCACAGCGTGTCTGATGCGGGGATGTTGTGGGAAAGGTGCGTGGTGACGGATGCACTGCTGACTGACGGCACGGCTGAGTGTGGCTTGGGGTGGTTTTTTTTTTTTTTGCAGATGATGATGAGGAAGCTGGCAACTGCAGGACTTCTCCAGTGGGGTGATGGTGGTTTTTTTGTTTTGTTTTTGTTGAGGATGGAATGAGACTTGTGGCTCTCTGAAGGTGAGGTTGAGGCTCGGTGCTGGGGAGGGGGCAAGGGGATAAGGTTGGCAATTGCATGAAGGGGTTGTAAAGATAGTGTAGGGGAGAGGGCTGTCCAGGAGGAGTCCCCTTTGGGCAGGTAAAGGGTAGCAGGTTACTCTTCAGCATGACATGAGTGTATTGGTGGGCAGGGCAGTTCCAGCCTGTGTCTGTCTGTTGTGTAGTTTGTGTGGTCTGTCTTGTGTGTCTTGGACCTTCCTCGGGTCTCCATGTCCTCTTTGCGCTCAAGGAGCACGGCACACGCCTCGGCCACCATCCCTAGGTTCTTGAATTCCTGTACCCATTGGCATAGTGCTACTCAGGCACTTCTTTTCTTGCATCAAAGTCTTAAAGCGTGGATCGGTCCTGCATCTTGGAGATTTCCCAGCGGTTGTCTTTGTTGCAGCGGTGTTCCTGGCTGTGAGCAGGTCTGCTCTCTAGCCGTCTCTTTTAGTAGAGTGGGAGTTCTTCCCTGCATCCTTGAGTTGTTAGGTCTTGAAGCCAGGCTTCTTGCACAGGCATCGTCTCAGTTGTGAGGGTAACTTCTTGTCACGGGCTGTGACGTTCTACTCTTTTTCTGGGGTTGCCACAGAGCCTCCTCCCATCACCATCACGGCCCTGCAGGTCTTCTTGCTTGCTGACATCTTCTGTCTGAGTGTCCTTTTTCTTGCTGAGAGTTTTCTCTCATCTCTGAGGTGCCTTGTTTGTAGCGTTCTGTGTAGTGTTGGTCTGTGCATGTGTGTGTTTGGCTGGGAGCTGCCCTGCCCGGGGGTTGTAGAGTCAGTGGTAGGTGGAATAGCAACAAGAGTCTCTGGCTAATCTGGTGATATGCCTAGACTGTTGCGGCAAAGGTTGTACAGTCGTCTGAGGTTGAGTAGCCATCAGCAGGTAGTGTGGACAGCTGTTCCTGTAGTGTTTGGGGTTCCGTGCAGCCATGTGGGAGGGGCCGTTCAGGGGTAGCGAGGCGGATTCCATGTCAGAGGTGTTAAGGCTTCTTTGTGTAGGCCTTAAAGGTGTGGGGCTTTCTGTTTTGCTGTTTTGTTTTGTAATGGTAGGCTGTAGTTGGACTCTAGATGGTATTCCTAAGTGGGAACAAGATGTCTTGGGTTGCTAAGGTATAGGTCTGCATCTGGGTAGCTTGTTTGATGATATTGTTTTTACAGGTGCTGAGGAATGAGCCATGCACCACTCACCTGTAGAGGCGGCAAGTGGATCACCAGAAGATGGTCTTTGTGTGCATTTTCTCCATTATCTTTGAGAAGTTGTTCTGGACATCCAAGAAGACTGCAAGCAGTCTAATGTCATCCCCATCTACAACAAGGGCTTAAAGGAGGATAGAGGAAATCATAGCCTTGTCAGTCATATTTTGGTCCTTAGGCAAGATGCGGAATGAAGCGTCCTGGGGGCTATTACAAGGCAAATGAAGCACGTGATTGAGAAAAGCTAGCACGGATTCCACAAGGGCAAGTAGTGCTTCACACACCCGATTGCCCTCTATGTCTAAGTAACCTGCTCGGTCGATGGGGGGAGAGCGGCGGACGTAGTCTTTCCGGATTGTTCCGAGGCTTTTGATAGTTTCCCACAGCTTCCCTCTGGAATACTGCTGCATTCTGGTGTAGACAACTGGCTTGTGGGGTGGATGGGGAAGTGGGTGACAGGCCACACCCAGAGGATGGTGGCAAATAGCTCCTTCTGAAACCGGCCACCTGGCAGAGGTGGGATTTCATGGGCATTGATATTGGGGCAATGGTCTTTAGTATCCTCGTAGCTGATCTTGATGATAATGGGATCAAGCGTGTCCTGATCAAGTTTGATAATGACCTGAAACTGAGTGGGGAAGTGGGCACTTTGGAGGGGAGAGCCACCCTGCAGGAAGACCTGGATAGGCTGGAAGAGTGCATTCTTGTACCTGGGAAAACATAATCCAGGAGTGCGGCACAGGCTGGGATTTACCCGGCCGGGGAGGAGCCGCGGAAAGGGACACCGGCGGTCCCGGCGGAGAACAAGCTCGATACGAGCGAAGGGCATGCTGCTGTGGCAAAGAAAGCGAATGGGATGCAGGGTTACATTAACAAGGATGTCACCAGCAGAGATAATGAAGTCATTATACCGCTCTACATGGTGCTTGTCAGGCCACACCTGGAATACTGTGTGTATATATTTTTGGTACCCTGCTACTCAAAAAACAGGTGAATAGGCTGGAGAGGGTGCAGAGAATGGCCACAAAGATGATTAAAGGACTGGGAAGTGTGCCCTGCCATGTGAGCAAAGGCTGAGAGAACTGGGATTGTTCAGCCCTGAGAAAAGCAGGCTTAGGGGAGACTTTATCACTAAGTTTCCGTCTTCAAAGGGTGGCTCCAAAGAAGATGGAGTCTCCCCTTTTACAAGGAGTCCCACGGCAAAGATGAAGGAAAATGGGCCCAAGCTACTTGTGCAGTGATTCTGATTGGACACAAGAGGAAAATATTTTACAATGAGTGTAATCAGCCACAGAAACAATCTTCCAGCGGATTCCCCAATATTGCACACTTTTAAGATTCAGCCAGACAGGGTGCCGGGCCATCTTGTGTAGAGATAGATTTTGTCAAGAAAGGTTGGACCAGATGGTCCTTGAGGTCCCTTCCAACTTGGTATGCTATGAACCAATCATGAGGGTGAGGGTTAGGTATCATGAAGGTATCTTATGGTGAGGCCGTTTCAGGGATGGCTCTAGAGCTGGGGTGATACACCATCATGGCAGGTGGGTGGTGAAATAGTAGTGTTATGAGTGGGTGGGGGTTGTTGAAGGCGTGTTAGTTTCTGGCTGTTCCTAACCATGTATGTGTGAAATATGTTATTGCAGGTTGTATTTGGTCTTGAGAGTAAATTTCAAAGAAATTAGAATAAAAAACCCCAGCTGGGGGATGGTGTTTTTTTTTTTCCCCTCCCCCGGCTGGGGTTTTTTTCCCTGGTCCCGGCCGCTCTGCGAGGCGATGTTCATCGCCAATGTTTGGGCGGAGGTCAGGCTCGAGACGGGGTTTTTGCAGGCAGGGCGATTTGTGAGGCCCCTGGGAACACTGTTCCCGGGGAGCAGTGACCTAGAATGTGGCATATGTGTGTCATTGCAGGGAGGTAGGTTGTGTTATGGGAGGATGATTGAGATTGTGCTAAATATTTGGAATGGTTAGGGGAGGATGCTAGAGGCTCTTGCAGTTGAGGGGAGAGGGGAATTGGAGTCGGTGGTTGTGGTAGGGTTAGGGTTGTAGTAGTGTTGAAGAGCAACAGGTTGTGAAGGGTAGGGTTGTAGCAGTGGTGATGAGGACCAGCTGGTGATCTGGGTGGGCTTTAATGTTGTTATGTAAGAGTATAAAGTATTTTGAGGGGCTCCATAATTTCTCATGCAGTGATATGATTTGGAGCTTTGCTTTTCTGTGCAGGCATGGAAGTAGAGAGCTAGCACAGAGTAGCAGAGGAGCTCAGGGGCTTTAAATCAGAAAGATTTAAAATAGCAGTAGCAGTAGTAGAAAAGCACATACTCCCTGGGAGTAACAACTGCAACAACTTTAAAATTTGAATTAAAAAAAAAAAAATTACTCCCAGGGAGTGTGCCATTTTTCTACTGCTGCACCAGTATATACATAGTATTTTTATTTTTTTTTCTTTGTTCCCCCCCATGCTGCACCCCAACCCCCCAGCTGAAGCCACCCCGATCACCCCCCCACACACCTCTCCCCACTTCCCACCCCAGGACTAACCAGCAATGAACCACACCCCACAACCCCCCTCCCCCCCCACCAATTATGCAAATGCAATGCAAAAACACCCCCTGTACACCCCCCACACCACAGGGGTCAAGACCCCCCTACCCCTACCACCCCACTAACGCTACCCCCAACAGCCCCTACAGGTCAGGGGTCACCAGAGGTCAGGACCCTGAACCCCCACACAGCAGGGTCAAGGTCACCAGGGTGACAACCCTCAAAGGTCACAGGGCCATCAAGGGGTCAAAAGGTCAAGACACACAATCAGGGTCATTAGGGCTGGAGACTGACA